>NW_008246095.1:502525-504375 GCF_000281045.1 Saprolegnia diclina VS20 | reverse complement strand
CAACAGTAGCATTCGTTATACCCTAGTGCACTGGTCTCTATTGTCGTGGGCCATTTTGGCTTCCTTCAAGGGAATCAAGCAGTATTACATTTCCTTGCTGCCCTCCGCTCGGCGGTCTTGGATGCACGGGCTAACCCAGCAATCAACTGACCATTGGGTGTAAAATAGTGTACTGTGGTCGACGATTGGTCATTTGCCAAGACGCAACCGGAAACAATGGCTGGAATCAAGAGAAGCGCCGATGGCACGGAGGTCGCCGAGGCCGACATCGCTGGCATGCCGCAGAAGAAGTTCTACCGCAGCCGCGCCCACTGCAACCCGCTCTCGCATAACGACTCGTTCGACTAGTACGTGCAATCGCGCTGCCAGGCGCGGCTAACGTCGCCATCTTGTAGCCCATTGCGCCCGGTCGAAATGGACTGGAGCAGCCACTACCCCAACGTCGAAGCGCCGTACGATGCTGCACACATCGAATCCAAGAGGCTCACGACTGTATGGTTTCTAGGAAGGTGGAATTCCTCGATGTGGGCTGCGGCTTTGGCGGGCTCACGATTGCGCTCGCGACGCTCTTCCCGACCAACTTGACGCTGGCGATGGAGATCCGCCCCAAGGTCACGGAATACGTGCGCCTGCGCATTGAAGCGCTTCGCCAGGATGCGTTGGCGACGACCCAGGCCGTACACTGCTTCCTGTCTTTGGATTGACCTATTCACGTGCTGCTTGTCTAGTATCAAAACGTCTCGGTGCTGCGTACGAACGCGATGCGCTACCTCCCGCACTACTTTGCCAAGGGTCAGATCCAAAAGATGTTTTTCTGCTTCCCGGACCCGCAGTTCAAGCTGCGCAACCACCGCCGGCGCATCGTCAAGTACGTCGTTGGCCGTCGATTGCATAGCGCTCACGATTGTGTAGCACGCACCTCCTGACCGAGTATGCGTACCTGATTGCGGAAGGGGGCATCCTTTACACGATCACGGACGTCGAAGACTTGCACAACTGGCACGTGGCCAAGTGCGACGCGCACCCATGCTTTGAGCGCATCACCGACGACGCGATTCTGGTAGTCCCGTTGGTGGCACGATTACAGTCGCACTAACGTCCACGTAGGAGGCTGACCCGTGCGTCAAGGCCATGACGGAGGAAACCGAAGAGGGCAAGAAGGTCGCGCGCAGCGGCGGCAAAAAGTACATTGCTGTGTACCGCCGCCGCACCAACGCCGCCGTGGCGGCGGCCGCGACGCTCTTTTAGGCCCAACGCTACGGCGCTTGTGAGCACAATTGGATGACATTTATGAGCTTTCTTGTTCAGTTCGACAGTGTATGCGCTTGTGATGCACGAGCAAGCGCTGGGGGTATGGACTAAAACGGCGGTGGAAACACATGTGTTAGGCGTGTGCGAGGTGTCCATACTCACGACCATTTAGCCCACGAAGATCCCTGCGAGTGTCAACGCCTGACGTGAAGGGGTCGTCGTTCATCGTCAGGCAATAACAGTGTACCAGACTTGCGCGCGTTCGTTGACCAGACGTCTCGAGCAAAATATCTTATCCCAGATTTGGATAAGATGCAATCTATACCAGACGCATACCAGACTCATACCGTCGTATGTCGACTGCTCGGAGCCCATGATTGATGGATCATTCCCCAACGTTCGTCGAGGCCAACGTTACTTCCTAGCAACATGAAGATCGCTACCGTGTTGACGTTTGCTGCCGTTGCCGCCTCGCAGGTTGCTGCGGAGACCCAAGCCACCAGCAGTGCTGCGGGCAGCCAGACGTCGACTATCGACTATACCTCGGGTGGAGCGAAGCCTTCGACAAAGTGCCCGCCACTTCCTTTGCGCACAACTTC
>NW_008246095.1:445196-499692 GCF_000281045.1 Saprolegnia diclina VS20 | reverse complement strand
TGCTGGCCCGACCTCAGCACCGAAGACGACGGTGCCGACATCTCAGTCGCCATTTCCTACGCCTGTCAGCAGCATGCCCACGACGGCCCCTGCCAGCAGCATGCCAACGGTGACCCCGACAGCGAAGTCCACCTCGTCGACCTCAGCGCCTACAACGGCCCCGACGAAGATCGAAGTGCCTGCGAGCGAGAAGCCTTACGCAAACACGCCAACATCCGCTTCTCTGAGCAAGACACCGAGCGACTATGATCAGACGACCACGGGCGCTACTGAGGTCCCTGCCACTACGCCGATTCCGAGTCAGTCGACAACGGTGGCGCCGGCCAACAAGTCGCCAAGTACAGCGTCGTCGCAACGTCCGACATCCGCCCAAGGCTGCACCAACGTGAGTGTCGTCGGCGATGCTACCTATTGCATCGCAGGCCCGGTGTGCTCGGGTGCCGGCCTCATCCCGGCAGGCTCCAAATGCCCCGTCAAGAACGACGCCGCCATCGCGGCCTGCATCAAAACGCTGAAGAGCTACGTCGACGGCGTCAACTGCCGCGCCCCGGTGGATGCTGTGTGCCAGAAGATCCCGTCGGGTGTGTGGGGATGTGTGTTCCCGACGGTGTCCACCATCCCGAATGCGTACCCGGCGCCAACGCCCGCGTCGTCGATCCCGACAAGCTACCCTGTCCCAACTCCGGCGTCTACCTTCCTCCGTGCTTAGCTGTAGCCTCGTAAACAACAAATGCATTGTTAGTACAAACAAACGTGGGCGCTTGCGGCGACCTGTAGTATAGACGTATGACCTCGACCGCTGCATCTGACCATCACATCATGACGCATGTATTTTCAATCATGCACTGCGCGAGAAGCGGAACACTCGACCGCTTCATCTTGACGCAAGGCATGCTACGAGGTCTACACTCCAGCCATACATCTCGATCGCAATGCATGACGCACCTCCATGATGACCTTGTCCTCAGTGCCGACCAGGTGCAATGGGCTGTCAGTGGCTGCTGGACACCGACCACACCTTGGCACCTCGGCCGCTCGCCAAGTGGTCCAGCGATAGCTCACCCACGACCACCACGACCACAAATGGCCCGAGAGGCCACTCCAGCAACATTCGTTGCGCTGCAGGGAGGTCTTTAATGAGTCATCCGCTGCCTGCCGCGATCGTCCGACCTCGTTGCATCGTTCCACGGCCCAAGACGCTTCCGCATTGACAGCTGCTCGGAACGTGCCGTGTCCACGCAGAGGCATACCACGAACCCATATGCCACGAGCCGATCTTTGCCCTTGTCGCCAACGCTTCTCCAGGCCCAGCGCCAATGCATTGGAGCAGGCGCAAGTAATCAAAGAATGCATATCGTTCACAATCTGTCATCGGTCCAGGAGGCTACGCGCGTGGACCTTGAGGAGCGCGTTGAAGTACGCCGTGTCGGCTTCGAACGACTGAGCAAAGCGCATTTGGGCTTCGTGTTGCATGCAGCGAAGCCGATTCGCGGGGTCGGCGCAGGCGGCGGCGGCGGGCGACACGGCCTCCATGCGAATGTACTCGCCACTCGGTGTGCGAAGCCCGGTGGCGAAAAAGCCCTCTTTGATGACGGTCACGTTCTCGCCCACCGACTCTGCGACTGTCCTACACCCGAAGATTATTTCCAAATTGCACACTGAGGCACAGACCATTCGGTCCAGCCACACACAAGGTCGTCGGCGGGGAGCGCTTCGTCGTCAGTGATGCAGTGTCGGAACGAGATGTACCGACGTCCGTCAAAGTAGTGACGCTGGAGAACGTTTTGAACGAACGGCAAATGCACCGTGAGCCCGTACGGCGAGAGGTACCGCGTGTAGAGCACTTCGTCCGTTTCGGTGAGGCACTAGACATGTGCGATATGAAACCAAACGGCCCACGACACGAGAGGATATAACCCGCGCCTCCAAGTAGGGTGGAAAGTCCTTGGCAAATTGCTCGAGGCACGCCGCCGCAGCGCTAACGTCGGCGTGCACGTAGCGCACCGAGCAGCCCTGGATGCGATACGTCTCATCGAGCTGGGTCACCGTGGTGCTCTGGTAGTTGTCGTGCGTGTACGGCAAGCCGGACGCTGCCATGAGCCCGTCAATGTTGTGAAACAAGCGGTGCGTGATCCACTCCATCGCCTCGAGGCGCGTCGCGGGGTCTATCGGAAGGCTGGCGTCTTGCCACGTCAGGCGCGGCGACGGGTGCCCCTAGTCGTACAGTGTAGGATGGCACCCAGAGGTAAGATGAACGTACGTGCACGTGGCTTGTACGCGTGACCCATGCGTGCATGGCTCTCTGGAACGCTTCGTTCCTTTGCACTTGTCTGCGCAGCGAGGCGTTGGCGGCGCACACGGCGCGAAGATCGGCGCCGAGCGCCCCGGCGACGTCGCGCCACGCCAGCATCGTTGCGGGCGACGATCGCGCGACTGGTGGGCTGGATCGTCGCTCGAGCTGCTCGAGCTGCGCTGTGAGCTGCACGACGCGGTCGCGGAGGTACTGGAGCCCGGCGGCGTCGAGCTTGCGGTATTCACGCCGCCGGCGCAGACGGTTCGCCTTGGCTTCGTCCTCCATACCCGTTTAGCGATTGCCGCCGGCGTCTCGAAGCAAGACAGCGTGTGCCACATCCGCAAGCATGTCCCAGTGCGAGCACCTCTGGCTGCGCTCCGTGTCGCGTGCGCCTTGGTCCAGGGAGTCGGAGGCCATTGGATCGTATGGCGGCCGCCTGCCCGGTCCTCTATGAGTCATACACAAGTCTGATTGGCTGACACGGCAGAATTCCACGGAATTCTCGCGCACACGTCGCCGGATCTACGGTGCATCTGCGGCGATGGGCGGCGCAGCGGCTCGGGACACGGAGACGACGTGCTCGTGGTGCTGCACATGCGCAAAGGGCGCTGGCTACCGAGCGTACGAAATGCAACCCACCGTGAGCAACTTCTGGATGGCTGGCCATGTCACGCGCTGCGGATGGCTGCCAGCGTGATACGAGACATCACGCCGTTGACTGGTCGACCCAGATGGTGACGTTGCAGCTGGCTCTGCATGGACCGAAACCGACGCGACACGACCGAGGACGTGGCAGAAGCCACGGTTCTCGTCGCCGAATCATCGAATGACCCAGAACGAGCTCCGCATGGTCGTTCCACAATGACAAAGGTGCAGCTACTCGCCGTCTCGCCCGTGATGAATATCTGCAACCGCCTCGTCGCCAGATAAGCATGTCGCGGTGGACACGACGGCACAAGACGCTGTCTTTTGTTGGACAGGTGATGCGACTAGGCGTGGAATATTGTTTTGTAATGCGTTGAGTGCACACGAGCCCGCCACGTCAGAGTTACACCCGTGGTCTTGTCAAGGCGCGTGCTGCAGGTACGACCATTTGGGGGACGGCGATGGTTTCTTCTCCGGCTTTTGCGTACAGTCTATTCACGCGATCACCAACCCGTGCACAGTGCGCCGTCCATGCTCTATTTGAACAAACGGCGCGTGTCCTTTCTGCTGGCCAAGAGACGTGCCGCGCTAGTTGTGCACTTCAATCAGGCAGAGTCCGTCGGAGGCGACGCTGTGGAACAAAATGTTCCTTGTCGTGGAGCTAATCTACTAGTGCTACGGCGCGCTGTCGTCAACATGGACCACGCTGTCCTATTGACAGCGACATTGAGATCTTATTGCGGCTCTTGGCTTGCTGATCCTCATGCCAGTCGGGCAATCAACTATGCCACGCAAGCCGAGTGGGCAGTGACGTGGCGTTTCCGTTGCACCGAAAGCCCATCGGTGCAACGTAATCGCCACGTCACTTCAAGTGCACTTTGCTGTTTCGTCGTGGGTTTGGAGCCAGAGATGCCTGCGCAGCGCCTTCATCGCAGTCTTTCAAGGCTTGCGCACAGCGAATGGTACACGCAACAGTACGTACTGCAGCCTTAATTGCTGGGTACATCCCAAGTCTGAGCTCGTAAAGCTCCTGCATCCTGATTAGTGTATGATGGAGTCGCGAGCGACGGTCTGTGGTGCGATACTAGACGTGGTCGCGGCACCAAACAACGTCGCGATGGCACCGCCGCAATGAAACGCGCGCCGAGCTCTCGTATCGGAGGAGATCACGGCGCGAGTGCTGTTACCCATCATGTCGATCTCTCTCGGTGCGGTTTTGTCTCGTCTAAACAGGACATTGCCTAATTCCAATGCATTTAGGACTAATCCTACACCATTTGCTGCTCAAATATTGTTGGTGAAGATGCTGCATGCGTTCGATGCGTCCAAGCGCGAGTCGCTCCAGAAGCTGCAGGACGCGATCGACAAGTCGCCCAAGGGCAGCATCGATGCGCCGATCGTCGATATGATCGAAGCCGTGAACGGCCATCCCAACTACGTACGCTGCCATCGGTCACGGCTGTGCATCACCGCTCGTGTAGGTCACGAGCAGCAGTTGCTCGGGGCGCATCGCTGTCTTTTGCGGCGTCGCCGAAGACGGCGCCGACCACTTGATCACGAAAGGCGGCAAGTGGCTCGTGAGCTCGCACGCGCCCGTCTCGTACGACGAGCTGCACGCGGCCGTGCTCGCCGACCCGTCGCAGCTCAATGGCATGGTATGCATCACATTTTGCCGTCCTATACGATGGCGTTTTGTTCCAGGTCATCTTCAAGCACGAGCCGTTCATCATGCACGTGCAATGCCGCGACGAAGAGGCGGCCAAAGCCATGCTCCAGTGCGGTCTCGCCTGCGGCTTTCGCGAGTCGGGCGTCGTCCTCGGCAACAAGCGGACAATGGTCGCGATCCGTACGACCGCCAACTCGATGGAAATTCCGATCGCGCTGAACGGAAAGCTCATGGTCGACGACGTGTATTTGCGCTGGATCCTTGCGATCGCCAACGAAAAGTTTGCGGCCAACGTCGTCAAGACCCAGCGCTTCATGGCCGAGCTCTCGTCAGCGCTCTTTGCGCCGCCGCGCACGCAGCTAACGTCAATGTCGGCAACGCGCGCTGCTATCGAAGTGCTTCGTGCCGGCCACACGAGCGTCCTCCGTACGCACCTCCCTCTCTCCCGAGGTGGTATCACTCATGAAGCGAGGCTAGACAAGGGCCGCGTCTACTTGCTTGGCGGCCAAGGTGCCACCGCCACGGGTACCTCGCGTCTCAGTGACGTTGTTGTTGTCGATGCCGCCACCAAGGCCGTTCTGCAGACATGCGATATGCCCATGACCGCCCGCATGCACCACTCGGCTGTTGTCCACAACGGCGCGATGCTCGTCTTTGGCGGTCGCGCGAGCCCCACAAAGGCGCTCAACGAACTCTACTCGATCAACCTCACGACGCTCGAGTGCACGGTCCTGGCGACAACGGGCGACGTCCCTTCTCCGCGCTACGGCCATGCTGCAGTCCTCGGTGCGTAGCTTCTTCTTGACGTTGTGAAGGGAGCTTCATCGATACGCTCTAGTCGGCAACGCCATGGTCATTCTTGGCGGTCGTGATGCCACGCGTGTTCTCAATGACGTGTTTGTGCTCGACCTTGGTGTGACGCCGCCGGCGTGGCGCGTTCGCCGGTCCGGTATGCCATCGCTTGTGAAGAATGTTGCGAGCCAAATGTAGGACCGAGTATGTTTCAACACGCGGCGGTGGCTGTGCGCCAGGAGGTCTACTGCTTTGGGGGGCGCGCGACGCCCGACGCGCTGGATGAAATGACGCTCCAGAGCCTCCACGTGTACGACATGATTGGCGACTCGTGGCGTGTCCAAGCCACGACCGGCAAGGTGCTGCCGTGCGCACGGGCCAGTCTCCAGGCGGTCAACGTCCAGGACCAGCACATTGTGCTCACGGGCGGCTCGTCGTCGCTCATGACGTGCCAGCGGGACGTCTTTTCGCTCCACCTCGACCGTACCAACGGTGTTGAATGGCGAGAATGGCTTCAAAACACACGTGTAGGAATGAGCTGGCGGCAACACGAGGCGCTCGACGACGGCGCAGTGTTGAGCAGCCACAGCATGGTCTACGACGACGCGACCGCGTCGTGTCTCATCACGGGCGGCAGTTGCCAGTGCTTTGGGTTTGGAAGCGTGTACAGCCCCGTCTACGTCTTGGCCCTCGAGCTCCAGGTGGTCGTCGAGGCCAGTACGGCTAGCGCCAGTGCGACAACCGCACCCGCCTCCAAGACACTGGTCATCGTCGTCGAGAAGGCCCTTGTCAAGACGGTCAAGACACGCCTCGAAGCGCTCTCGCTCTACGACAAGAACCGTCGCATCGCACCCGTGGTAGGCCCACCATTGCGCCTACTGCGTAGTATGCACATCCCTCATCCCTTGCTAGGTCAATGGACCTGTCGACGGCGCCTGCATGGTGCCCGTCTACGACGCGATCCAGCAGCTCGGTCCGGACGAGGTCGTGTGCAATGAACTGCGTTTTTGAATCTCAAATGCGCGTAGGTTCTGGAGAAGCACTTGGCGCACGTCGTGCCCGAGAGCGCTGCGGCCACTTGCGTCATCGCCATTACCAACGCCGCGCCTATTCGGGTCAAGAAGACGCCGGCAGTAACGTCGGACGCCAAGCTTGCGGTCCCTCCGTCCAAGAAGAAGAACAAACAGAAGAAAGAAGCAGCAGCAACGACCACGGACGTCCCGGTCGCCGTCGTCGCGCCAAACACGCCTGTTACGGAGGCCCACGGCGTGCTCGTGCCGAAGGACCAAGTCAAGGCTGTCAAGACGCAACTCGAAGCGCTCGGTCTCTACGACAAGAGTCGCCGCATTCACCCTTCGGTAGCACCGTCTATCGATACAAGCAGAGTCACCAAAACGTCCTGTAGAACGAGGACCCGAGCGTGTTTGTAGCGCCGATTTTGGTCGCCGACCTCCCGTCGGTACGTCGACGCCCCGTGCCGTCTTCTGTAAGCACCGTCGTAGAGCTTGGCGCACTTGCCGGTCGTCGTAGACGCGGCGAATGCTCGCAAACCTGTGCTCAACCCCAACGTCCTCGTCCACAGCCTTCTGCAGGCGCACGCGGCGGCCCACGGCCTCGGCCTCGCGCCCTCCAAGTTTGAGTTTATCGCAGACATTCTCGTCTTGCCCAAGGTCGGTCGTGGCCACTGTTGGTTGGAGCTCATGGCCATGGTGCTTAGAACGCTTGCATGGAGCCTGCGTGGCGAGACCGAACGCTCTGGCTCGCGGTCGCCGACGCCGTGCAAACCATCCGCCGTGTCGCGCGCAACGCTGACGTCGACCCGAACGACCGCCGCCAGAGCCGCGTGTCGCTCCTCTTTGTCCACCCGGCGTTTGAGCCGCCTTCCAAGTACTCGTCGTCTCTTGGTCCGTAGCTAACGATGACAAATAGCGGTGTGGGCTGGGTCGAGGTGCGCGAGAACGGCCTCACGTACGGCTGGGACATTGAAAGGGTCATGTTTTCCTCGGGCAACGTCACGGAGAAGGCGCGCATGGCCCGTATCGGTCCTCCTATATCTCGTCTTCTTCCAAGAATCTCCGCCAAAACTCGATGTAGGCTGTGCGAACGAGGTGATTGTCGACTTGTACGCTGGCATTGGCTACTACGTCGTGCCATTCCTCGTCCACGGCAAGGCCGCGTACGTCCACGCGCTCGAGTGGAACCCCGACTCGGTCGCGTGCCTCCAGCACAACCTTGCGCGCAACGGCGTGAGCGACCGCTGCTCTGTCTACTTGGGCGACAACCGGGTGACGGGCCCGAGCCTCGGTGCCATTGCCGATCGCGTCAACCTCGGGTACATGCGTCACCGTCGGATACGGACCTCATGCGCGACGAATCTTAGTTTGCTGCCGTCAAGCGAACTCGGGTGGCCCGTTGCCGTCCAGGTGCTCAAGGCCGGTGGCGGTATGCTGCACGTCCACGAAAACGTCGCCGTTGATCACATGGACGCGTGGTACGCGACTGGTCTCGCCTTGGGCTCGGTCTCATGCAACCAATGTTACGCTGTAGGAAGCAGCATGTTGTGCGCTCGATCGAATCGCTCGCCGTCAGCTTTGGCAAGCACTGGACCGTCGAGCTCGTGCACTTTGAGCGCGTCAAGTCGTATGCGCCCAAGGTCTTCCACATCGTGGCCGACCTTCGGTGCTCGCCGCGCCCGACTCTCTAGTCGATCAACACCCTCGCCCTAAACATGTTGTGCTTCGATGGCATCTCTAACAAGTCTTGGCGCTGAAGCTCCTACCTCGTACTGCGTGGGACGAGGTCGGAAGCGCCGTCGTGTCCCACGCAGAAGCGTTGTGCCAACGCTTGTTGACGGCTAGCTTCCTCAACCCTCTTCATCTGGCGTTGGCCTCGAGGCAGGCCAAAGGTGTTCTCGTAAGCACTGTGTTCGGGTAGCCGTAGCCGAGTAGCTGGTTGAGGTTGGTAGCTGGTTCTGGTGTGGTGCAATGTGGGTGTTTTTAGCCAACATCTGCGACTGGTGAAATCCGCGGATCCGGTCGCTAGCAACTACTAGTACCCGCCATGTTTGCGTCGCGGAAGAGCTCGGAGGACGGACCGCGCATGGGCCCTGAGCGCGACGCCGACTCGCTGGGCGATGACGAGCACGACGTGCTGCGCAAGGCGATCGCGTCGCCGATCGACGACGAGGCGGTGGTCGCCCACGTCGCGACCCTCGTGCAGCTCTGCCAGCTGCGGCACCAAGCACAGGACGCGCGCACTGATCCATTGGGGCTGAGCCTCGGCGCTGGACGGCACAAGGACGACCGGACGTACCTCAAGCATGTGGCCGAGATCCTTGCCGACTTGCGTCGCGTCCGCGTCGACGGCGCATCGCTCGTGGCCATGTGGGAGTGCGTGCAGGACCTTCTCAGCCACCGGTCCGCCGACGCCCGCGCGCTTGCATTTGACTTTATCGACACGTGCTTTGACTTGCACGCTGACCGGGTACGCCTTGGACGCTTGAACGATGTAGGTATCGACGACCCTTGTAGGCGCTCATGGCGCTGCGCACCTCGATCTTTCGCGCGCTGCTGCAAGGCCACGGCGACTATAGTCGGCGGCAAAAGAGTCTGCGCCGCGTGCTGCAGGACGGACGGCTCGTCGGCCCGTTCGCGACCGACCTCGGACCGTACCTTCTCCAGCTGCTGCGCGAGTCGGACGCGCAGAAGGATCTCCTCTCGCTCCTCCACTGCATCGTTCGGCGCTCACCGCATGCGCTCTCTCTGGAGGTTATCACGGAGTTTGCTGTGACGCTGGCCGCGCACTCGGACGTGGCGTGGACGCGCGGCGACACGGACGTGGGGGAGCGCTTCCTCATGTTTGCGTCCAAGCTTGTGGCGCACAAGCTCGATCGCGCTGCGTCAGCACCCGCGTGTCTCCAGACGATCTGCGGACTGGCCAACAGTCTGGCCGACCTCACCTGGGGCGTCATCAAGAAGCTGCTCTTGGGCCCGAGCCGGCACCATACCCTCCACGGGCTCCTGGACCTTCTCGAGACGAAAGCGACGTCGCCGTACGTCCAGCGCGGCGCCATCTACTTTCTCGCCATGTCGTGCTGGGGCTGGAAGCGCATCACGGAGCTCGAGTTTGGCTGGGCCACGATTTTGCAGAGCCACCGGCGCGCGCTCGAGTCCCACCACGTTGTCGTCGTCCAAGAAGTGGTCGTCTCGCTCCTCCGGCTCGTCAAAAAGTACGGCGACCAGCTCTTGGTCGAGTGGCGCATCATCTTTGACTGCTTGTTCGCGCTCCAGCCATGGGTGCTCTCGCCGGACCGCCCAGTCGAAATTCGCACCAACCTTCTCGAGACGCTCGTCCTCATCGACAAGCTCGTCGACGCCGACCAGTTTCAAGGCGACGTTGATGCCTTCCTGGATGTCGCCCAAGTGTACCTCGCGCAGTGCCCCGAGCCGCTCCTTATGCGGCTTGTGGCGCATCGCGGTGCGGCGTGCCACCCCGTGACGCACCCGCAGTGGTCGAGTCACCTCGCCGACGTTTTGACGCATTTTTACCATGCCACGGCGGTGCCGTCGCCCGTGCGGCTCGCAGCGCTGCACGTGCTGTTCGAGACGCTGGACGCGAGTCGGTTCCTTTGCGAAGACCGGGTCCTCGAGGAGTTTCTTCTGCCGGCGCTCGAGTGTGTGTACGACGACCCGAGCCCGGACGTGCGCTCGTCGGGGCTCAACCACCTCGCGCGCGTCGCCGAGCACGTCGAGACGACCAAGTTTCACGCGCTCGTCGATATCTTGCACAATGCGGTCGTCGCGTCCAAGTCGACCGACGCCCAAGAGATTGGCGTCCACGCGATCGTCAAGCTCTTTGAAGTGTGCTTCTTGCACGTCCCGCTGGTCCGCGCCGTGCGCACGTACGAGCTATTGACAGGTACACATGATGTCTTATCTCAGCGGACAAGGGGATGCTGTAGGCTACTGTGCGACGCACCGGCATGTGGCCGTGCGCCGGACCGCGGTCGAGTGTCTCTTGCGTCTCTCGACAGCCAACGCGTCGTACCAGGTACATACTCGGGTCGCGGCATCAACGACTGTACATCCCAATACTCTAGATGCAATTGGAGCTGCCCCACGAAACCAAAGTTTCGCGGCTGCTAGTGTCGGCTCGGAGTGCTGTCTCGCATGGTCTGCACATGGCGTGTGTGCCGGTGGCCAAGGCTGTCGTCGCGCTTCTGAGCCTCGCGAGCACAGAAACCCACACGGACGTACTGGAGCTTGCCATCGCTGCGCTGCGCAAGATGCTCGAGAACCGGTTCGTGCTCCACGACGTGAACCTGAGCGACATGGCGCTCAAGCTCGTGTCGTGTGTCGAGTGCCGCGCGTTTGGCCGCGCTGCGATCGCGCACGGACTCGCTGCCGACGTGAGTCCGAGCGCATGGCGGCGCGCGGCGGCCACGTACCTCGATCGCGGCTTTGAGCTGCTCCTGCTCTTTGGCAGCACGGACGCCCAGCTCAATGCGGCGGCGCAGCGCCGACTCTTCTTAACATTTGTCCACGGCCTCGACCTGCGCCCGTCCGTGGCCGCCTGGCCGGCAAATGGCGTCCCCACCGCCCCGGATATGGCGCTCCAGGCCGCGGAACGGGCGCTGGCCCACACTGTGACCTCTGGCCTCGGGACGCTCTCGCTCTTGATGCCGGACGAAGCGGAGAGCGTGCTTCCCGCCATCGTCGACGCGATCGTCCAACGAACGTGCACCACGGACGACGGCAGCTTTGTCCCCGACCTCGTGTGCATGGGCCTCGAGCTGCTTCTAAACTTGTTTCGAGCGCACCGGACGCGAGCACTGGCCGAGGTGCAGTCCGATGCGATTTTGCACTTTGCGCTGCGGGGACTGCACTTGCCGAGCGCGCCAAAGCGCATCGTGTACAGCGCCTACATGGTGCTCGCACACTGCTTTGCCTGCGCGCCCGTGGCGCTCCGGGGCGCGTTGGCCCACGCCGCGGTGCCGTTACTATCAAGTCCAGACGCGCCCGTGCTGGACCAAGTCGCCATGGACTACATCAAGTCGATCGCGTTTGCACCGGCAACGCCCGAGCCCGCGCCCCGCCTCTTGCCCGCGCCCCGCCAAGTGTGCGTGCTTACCATGTGCCGCCGTCGCTCATGCAGCGCGTAGATCGTGGAGCTTTCAAAACACGATCGTGACGGTCCGGACCGGGCTCGGCGTCACACAGGTCGTCGTCCGACGCGCGACCGGCACCCAGCGCTACCGTCTCGACACATCGCCCAAGGGTAGGGTCGTACGCCGTCACCAGCATGTTCATAGCCTCCTGTGGTAGAGGAGGCGCACCCGCTCCATGTCATGAGCCAGCTCTTTGACATCAACCCACTCGTGGCACACCAGCTCAGCGGCTTGGACGAGCTCGTCGACGGTGACGGGCTCACACGGGCGCTGAGCGTCCTCGATCTCTCACCACCCTACGAGACGCACAAGATCGGCGTCCTCTACGTGGCCCGCGGCAAGGCCAACGAGAAGGACGTGCTCTCGGTCGTCGGTGGTAGCCCTCGCTATGTGCGCTTCTTGCGCGGTCTCGGGCGCATCGTTCGCATGGACGCCATCGACGGCTACAACGGGGGCCTCGACACGTCGCCGAACAGCAGCGACGGCACGTACGGCCTTATCTACCGCGACTCGTGCCTGCAGGTAGGTGGTTGTCGCGGTTCTTCGGCGTCTTATGGTCACCAGGTTGTGTTTCACGTTCCTACCATGATGCACGGACCGCTCTCCGAGCCAACGGAGAACGACGGCACCTCGTCGCCGTCATTGTCGAGCGCCGAGGACGGCGACGGACGGCGACACAGCAAGAAGCGTCATCTCGGCAACGACTTTGTGCACATAATTTACTTGGACGACGTGCACAGTGACGTCGCGGACGAGCCGGTCGTGTCCGGACACTTTACGGACGTCCGTATCGTCGTCCAGCCGCTCGACGAGTGCCCGTCGTTCTACCGCGTCCGCGTCCTCTGCAAGCAAGACGGCCTCGTGTTTGGTCCGCTGAGCGGGACACAAATCGTGCCGGCGCTCTGCGTGGCCGAGGCCGTCCGGCTCACGGCGCTGAACGCGAGTTTGGCCTGCCGCGCGTTCCACCACGACCGCATCGAGTTTGTGCTCAACGCAGAAGACCGCCTCAAGCAGATCAAGCTCATTGGGCAGCGCTGGAAAGTGCAAGCGTCCTAAGAATGGCGGCGTCCAGGGTCAAGGTAGAGAGTGTCGATTGTCGTCGTTTAATACTGTTGCGGCGGCGGCGGCGGTGGCATGCTGTACATGGGCGCCGGTTGCTGGTACATCATGGTCGCCGGCACGGGCGGGGGCTGCTGGTACATCATGCCGGCGGGCGGCGGCGGCGGCTGCTGGTACATGGTGTGGCCCATCTGGGGGTGCATCTGGGCGTGCATCATGGTCGGCGCGGCCGGCACGGCCGGCGTCGCAAACGCAAACCGCGTGTGGGGCTTGATCTTGCTTGGGTTGTTGGACGCGAGGAGGCGCTCGGCCTGCGACCCGTGGCGCTCGCTCTGGCTGCCCTTCTTGTATGCGTACTGGACGACGATCTGCCGGTTGCAGAGGTACTGGCCGTTCATGCACTCGATCGCAAGGTCCGCAGCCTCAAACGAGTCGTAGGCAACAAAGCCAAAGCCCTTTGACTGCTTCGTATCGACGTCGCGCATGACCTTGGGCGTCTCGATGATGCCGCCAAAGACCGAGAAGGTGTCGTAGAGGAGCTTCTCGTCGACGTCCGGGTCGAGGTTGCCGAGGAAGAGGTTGGCGCCAATGTCGAGCGTCTTCGTGTCCTGCGATGCCTTCTTGACCTTGATGATCTTGTTGAAGAGCTGGATCATGTTCATGACCTTGGTCGCATACTCGGCGTCCTCCTCGGTGCGGAACTCGACAAAGCCAAAGCCGCTGTGCTTGGACGTGACCTTGTCGCGCGGGATGTGCACGTTGACGACGACGCCGACCTGCAGCATGAGCTCCCAGAGCAGCTCCTCGGTCACCTTCTCGTCGAGGTTGCCCACATAGACGGTCGCCTCCTGGTTGCGCTGTTCGATGGCCGCCGACGCAGACATGGCTTTTTGCACCACCCCCCACACGCACCACCGTGCTTTTCCAAACGTTTCGCTAGGGCCCCCTACCTCAAGATCCAACCTCTTTGATTGGCCATTAATTACGAAATCCGAGGCGTGGATTGGCCGACCCCATCGACTTTCGAGAAAGGACCGATCGTCGACCGATGCAGCTCCGAAAGTCCATACTATCGCGACGAGTCCCGATCGAGCCGATGCAGTCGGGTAGCGAGGCGTGATAGTGCAGCCCGGAGCTTGGCTCTGTACTAAAAGGTGGATTTTTAACCCACAAGTGGTGCCAAAGACGACCAGAGTCCGTACTAGCAGCGGGAGGGTGAGAGTGTATCGACGCCTTGTCGAATTCGTTATCGGATGGGACTACGTAGAGATACTACTGCATGGGAAGTGCGGGGATGCTCGCTCGAAGGATCCAAAAACGCGCTGTCCGCGCGATCGTGGATGGCAGCCATCTTGAAGGGGACTTGAACCCGCGCTGGCTTGCCCCCGATCCTCCTCCGCGCTTGGAAGGCCGTGCAGTGGAGCGGTGATCGCGCGTTGCGCTTCATAAACGTGGGCCGCGCAAATCCACGGCGCCTGCAACCACCCAAGAGGCGACGGCGCCAAGTATCGTATATGGATGACGCTGCTGGAGCCTGCGACGTGCTCGCACCCAATCGTCGAACGCTCGTGCGTCCTCGGTGCCGCAGACATCTCCTGCACTGCCTCTGCAACGCTGTGTACTACAGTACGCTCATAAGAGGATCGGCAAAAGCTCGAGCTACCTCCTCGTACCTCCTCGTACCTACACCCCGACGCCGTCGTACCGAATGCGTTGACCTGATAGAGACGTCGTGTAAACCGTGTTGAAGAAGCCAACCCCGTTGGACTTTAGCTTTACATGGTCGTATATTGGATATAAATATAAGGATGGGCGATGACAACTACTTGGTGGGTTTGGGGCGGCGGCCACCGTGCGCCCAGCAGAGCCCCTTGAGTTTGGCATCTTTTTGGCAGCCGTCTTGCTGGCACTGCCGCTTCCCGCCATGCAGGTGGCAGAGCCCGCGCATCTTGGCGCCGTTGACGCAGCCCTCAAACTTACAGCGGCAGCCACCGCCGTGCGTGATGCACTTGCCGCGGCTCACCGCCTTGTTGCGGCAGCCTTGGATGATGCACGCGCCGCCACGGGGTGCGGTTTGGACGGGCGTCGGGCGCTTCATGGGCCCTTGGATCATGCTCTCGAGCGGGTTGGTGCGCGCCATGACACTGCGGTACCACTGAATGTTCTTATCGGACGGTCGAACGTGCTCCGGGTGCAAGGTGCAGAGCGGCGGCAGCGTCGGTGCGCGAAAGACGGGTGAAAACACTTCCTGCTGGTGCTGGTGCTGGTGGTGCTGGTGGTGCTGATCGTAGGACGGGTAGAGGCCTTCGGGGCTCGTCGGCGACGAATTACCCGAGCCTTCCAACGTGTACTTGTTGTGCACGGCATTACTCTCGACGGCGGTCGTTGTCGTCGTCGGCGGCGTCAAGATGAAGTGGAGGTCCATGGTGTTGTGTACTGGGTGTCGAGGCGGTGGCCAAAGAGGAAATGGCGTGGGTCCATCAATGATGCAGCAGGCTGCGCCATCACGAGAGTGGCTACTGCAGAGTTGGACGACCGACCGCCCTCCTCGGCGCCGTTGGCATCGGGTAAACACATGGTGCAAGCACCACATCAGGCGAGATGCAACCTGGTCGCGCGACGCCCTGGTCGGTGGACGATACTGTACCATGCGATACCCTCTAGTACTTGATACTCGAGTATCATGCTAATAGGAAATGCACGTTTATACACTATGGGAGACCTCTCCAAAACCAATATATTCGCCAAACGAATATGCACCTGCACAGAAAGGCCAGGAGCAGAGTCGGCCCCGCCAAGATCGTGGATTGGGCAGGCACGGCACCGAGTCGGCAGGCGACCGAGTATGCAATGCCACGACGTCCCACGCCAGCGCCTATTGGGGCTTGCACATCTGCTACTCGCGTTCCGTGTGCCGACATGTGCTCGGCCGCTTCTCCGGCGCCGCTGCTATGCACTTGCCACACTTGTATGCGTGGCAATCTGGTTATTCCTGCGGCGCGAGAGGATGGGTTCGCGACGGCGCGCCTTGGATGGCACTGGCAAAGCATCCTTTGCGCAGGATGGTCCGCAGCTGCAGCGCCCGAGTAGCTACGCAACTGCAAACAGAAGTGTGCTCATACACACTGATTTTATCCAGGACGGGGCAGATTGCCGTGTCAATTGCCCCAGCTGGCAGTGTCGTAAGCGCGACGAATCTTGAACGTGAGCACGAAGGGCCATCGCGTCTGGTTCTCGCCCATACTTTGCGCCAGTGGTTGCTCTCCGAGGGTGGGACGTCTCCTCGGTCCACGCGCACCTTGGGTGGGCAAGCAGCAGAAACAAGTCGACGCCCGACGTTGACGTGGGCCTCCGCACCAAAGCCCCATCCAGCGCATTTGCATAGACAAGATGCACTGCGAACCTTCTATTCCGCGTCGCCCACAATGGCCGCGTCTTTGGGGTCTTATCCAAATCCGAGAGGCACATGCAGCAGAGTCTGCTCTACACGTACAGTACTAAACGTAAGCTCGACGATCGCCAGTACAAAGCTACTCGTTGCGTCAGACTCGGCGCCTGACCACACGCGTTCGGTGGCTGGCACCAACTGGCATCCTCCCAAAGATCGTGCGTCGGCCAATCAGGTGCCGGTATTTTCTTCCATACTTGTTTCTCGTGCAACGGCGCGCCGGTTCGCGATCGCCCAAGCGTCGCGGTTTAGGGCTCACCACGCGCGCGAAACGACCCTTCGATTTCGGGCCCCAGTCTGCATTCTCCGAGATTCGATGGCGGCCACGATGCTGCCGTCGCACGGCACCATCATCCTCAAGGAGGGCTACCTCATCAAGCGCAGCAGGAGCAACAAGCTCGTGCCCAATTGGCGCCGGCGCTACTTCCGGCTCCAGCCCGGCGAGCTTTTGTACTTTGAGTCGCCGCAAGAGGTCGCGCCGCGCCGCCGCATTCCCCTTGGCCTCGACTCGACCGTCTCGCTCACGAACGACCAAGGCTACAACCTCTGCTTCATGCTCCAGTCGACGCCGACGTCCGACAAGTTTTACGTCCAGGCCGCGACCGAGGTACGCCATGTGCTACATTGAACTTCGTTTGATGCAAGTGGTGCAGACGGAGAAGAAGGCGTGGGTCGACGCCATCTTTGAAGCCCTTCGCCGCGCCAAAGACGTGCTCAACCAGCCCGACCCGAGTACGTGCGCCCGGCCTCGCTGCCCATAGCCCTCACACTGTCACGTAGGCGCGATGCTGCGACCCAACTTGGTTCACCGGCGCTCGTCGCGGACACCGACGCTGCAAGAGTCGGTGCACCTCAACGTGCGCGTGGCCGCGGCCAAAGGTCTCATTGCGGCCGACGCGCGGGGCACGAGCGACTCGTACTGCGTCGTGACGCTTGTCGACAAAGGCGGGCACCTCATCAACGAGACAAAGCGGCAGACCAAAGTCAACGGGAACGACCTCGCGCCCGTGTGGAACTTTGACACGGTCTTTGGCGACGTACGTCACTCTTGTCGATGACAGGTTGTGCATTGTACTATAACCTATGATTTGCGTAGAAAATCGACTTGACGCTCGTGGACGAAGTCCGCTTCGACCTCTTTGACCAAGACTTGTACACCAAGGACGAGTGCATCGGGACCGTGTCGGTGCCCATGGGCCTGTTCAAAATGTCGGTCGCGAGCGCCACGTCTTCGGAAACCGTACGACATGCGATGTACAATATGTCATTGACATTGGCGATAGGTTGACCACTGGTTTCAAATCGCACCGCCGCCCCAAGGCGCACGCCCCACCACGCATTTGCTCAACTTGGGCCAAAACACAAAGGTCCTCGACGAGCGCGACCACGGCGAGCTGCACGTGATCATGAGTCTCTCGGGGGAGAAGCTCCCGGCGTTTTTCCAGTCGCTCGAGCGCAGCCACCACTCGCCCAAGAAGGAAATGATCGCCAACAACTTTGACGAGACCGACAACCGGCTCGAGGTCAGCGTCGTCTCGGCGCGGGGCCTCGTGTACGTGGACCCGAAAGAGAACGCGCCGTCGACCGCCATCAATCCGCTCGCCGAAGTGCACGTGCTCGACGTTCACAAGCGGCTGCTCCACCGCGAGACGTACCGCAGCGGCATTCAGTTCCGAACCATCGCACCCACGTTCTCCGAGTCGTCGTTTGTGTGTGGCCGCGTACGTGGCAAGATTGTCATTCGTATCTCTGACACCCACCTAGCATGCCCCCATCGACCAGGCCGGGTACGTCAAGGTCACGATCCTCCACGCCGAGCGCGGCGACCGCTTCATCCCGCTCGGGTCGGTCACCATCGATCTCAACGAAGTGTCGGCCTACAAGGTACGCGTCATCGACCTGCTAAAACATCTTTGGACTAATGCGGCGAATGGGCAGTTGGCCAAGTGGTATCCGCTCGAGTCGGCGCCCGGTCCCGACGACGTACGGCGTTGGAGACGCAAGTACCTCGTCCTCAGCCTCTTGGAATAGGTGACCAAGCACGTGGGCGATGTGCGCCTCCAGCTGTGTTTGATTGGCGAAAGCCGCGGCGAGAAGCTCCAAAGAGAAGCCACGCGACGGTAGACGGCGCCACGGACACGAGCAGCAACTCATGCTGTGTTTCTAGTGCGGTTACGGCGGCGGGGCACACCAAAACGATCGAGCAGACCGAGTACGACCATACTGCATATGCTAGCGAATTAACACGCTGGCGGTAGGCTCGACAATGCGCAGTTCCAAATGCTCCTGGCCGAGCGGCATTTGGACGGCGCCAAGATCGCGTGTGCGGAAAAGGGGTATCAAGTCCGCCACCCGAGCTTTTACGGCGTCAACGGCTACCTCCACGGCGCGCATGCGCAGCTCGTGCATGCCAACCGGCGCCACCAAACGCCCGACCATGTCTTCCAGAACCGCGGGTCCATCGAAGGCTACGCGCTCTTGGACGTGGCAATTGTCGGTGTTCAAAACCTGACGGTGGGCGACCGCGCGTCCGGTACGAAACGTGTACTATGAGACATGTCGTCACATGTTGTCTAGTCTTGCCGGTGGGCACGTACGCCAAGCTCGAAGTTGAGCCCACGGTGGCTATCATTGCGGGCAAGAAGGTCTCCAAGCCGTACCTCGTTCGCAAGGCCAAGAGCCCCAAGAAGTCATCGACGCACCGCGTGTTGCAGCACCCGGAAGACCGCGATGGTAGCAAATCATTCGCTCGACACCACATCACACTCGAATAGATTTGAACGGCGGCATGGTCCGGCAGGCGATCTGGGGCAAGAAGCCGCTGACGGCCGAGGTGTCGCCGGCGCGGCAGCGCCTCGGGAAGAACGAGCAGCGCCATGAAAAGGCCGACGTCATGGTCGACGATCGACCGTACTTGCGCGTGCGCATCGTGTCGGGGCACAGCCTTCTCGCGGGCGACATGAACGGCTATAGCGACCCGTATTGCACCATCTTTCTCACCGACACGCACGACGTGCCGTACAAGAAGGAGAAGAAGAAGACCGCCGTCGTGAGCAAGACGCTCAACCCGGTCTGGCAGCACGAAGAATTTACGCTCGGTTACGTACGTAGTTGCACGTTGTATCAACGACGTATCAAGTGGTTTGTCTAGGACATTGACCTCAACGACGCCAAAACGCTGCTGGTGCACGTCAAGGACCACAACAACATCGGGCACGCGACGCCGCTCGGACGCGTCGAGATTCCACTCCAAGACCTCTGCCAGGGCTCCGCGACGACGACCTCGATCGCGACCGTGGCCATGACCAAGCGCTACCGACTTGTGCCCGAACCGTGGATGAAGCAGGTCGGTTCCACGTTACTGACAACGGAGTCCGAAAAACGCATAGGAGCGCGTCGACCTCGGGGAGCTTTGCCTCGAGACGGAAATGATCGGCAACGCCACCGTGCTCGCCCAGCTCCTCGTGCGCCAGAAGCAGCTCGCTGCGGGGATGCTCTCATTCCACTCGTCTCATTCGCTCATGGGACCGGGAGACGCACCGCCGACGGACGCTGCCGTCATGGAGGACGAAGAAACCATCTTTACGCCCGGCCAGCACATCCGGTACGCATGTCGTACGTTTGCCTTGGAAAATGAAGCAATGTATGCAGGACGTACTCGACGCCCGGCAGCGACCCGCAGTGGCTCGGCGACCGCTTCCAGCTCCAGCTTGCGTACCCGGCCCTATTGACGGACTCGGTACCCAGTGTCAAGTACCGGGACGAAGGTTTCGAGTACGACGTCCGCGTGACGGTGCTCTGTGGCCGCAACATGCTCAACTGCGACCGCAACAGCGAGGCCGACCCGTTCTTCACCATCTACCCGGTCTGGCCCACGGGCGAGGTCGTCCATGCGGCCAAGCAGCAGTCGCTCACGGTCTACGAGAGCCGCAACCCGGTCTGGCCGACGACGTCGTTTACATTTGGCCACAGCTTTGACGTGACCAAGATTTCGCACTTGGCGATTCACTTTTACGACCGCGATTGGGGCGACCTCGACACGTCGTGCCTCGCCGCACTCGGCGATCCGAGTGAAGTCAACAACAGCGCGTGGCTGCCACGGCATCTGCTGCACAAGGTGTCGCATGCCGGCGACGTCGACAAGTCGGGAGCGCGTGACATGCTCGAGTACGACCAAAAAGTGCTGGCGTTCCGTCGGTGCGGCGCGGGCGGCAACTACTTCCCCGGGCGCGTCCGCCACTACACGCCGTTCCCGGCCGATACGTACCTCGTGCTCTTTGACGACGAGCTCGACTCGATCGCGCTTCTCAAGAAACTGCTCAGCTACGATGCCATGGGCGAGATCATGCACGTGCGCAACGACGGCACGGTCGACGTCCAGCTGCTTGGTGAGAAGAAGACATACGTGCCGCGCGTTCCGCTCCGCCTCTTGACGCCAATCAAGTCGTTCCCGCCGTCGGTCGACACGACGTTGGCGGCCAAGCGCCCGTCGGCGGCCGCGCCGACGCGGGCGAAAAAATGGGCGTCCGTGCGCCTGCATGTGCTCTCGCTCGCCGAGATGCGTCTACCAGAGAACGTCAACGCCGCGGTCGTCGTAACCCTCTTGGCGGCGCCCGATGCCAAGCATGTCATTGTGACACCGCTCGGTGAAATCGTCGGTCTCGCTCCCGAGAACGAGACAGCAGCGGGGCTACTGCCACCACCACCGTCGCGCGCGTCCTTGCCGCCGCCCGAAGCACCGAAAACGTACGTCGTGCCGTCGGCGCACGGCGCCGCGCTCGCGCACGTCGACCCACTGACGCTCGAGGGACCACTGCTCGATGCGACCGACGCCTTTGTCTTCCGCATCGTCGACCAAGGCAGCGCCAAAGAGGCGACAAAAGGCTCGACGCGGGTGCTCGGCATGGCCAAGCTCGACGTGCAGAGCCTTCTGGAAGACCAGCCAAACCAACACCTCAAGATCTTCCCCGAGAAGACGCTGTCGTTTGACACATTTTACGGCGTTTTGCAAGCCCGAACGAGCTGCACGCGCCGGCCAGTCGACGACGACGTCATCGAAGAGAGCCTGCTGACGTCCACACTGGACGAAGGCAAGAAAGGCCTCGACGAGTGGTACGCTGATGTGCTTCGAAAGGAGGCCGAGACGTCGCTCGGCCTCTCGCTGCGGTCGCTCCTCGAGCCGGGCAACCACGTCGAGCTCTCGTACCTCGCACGGCGCCAAGCGCTCCGCGGTGCGCTCTCGGCGCGGCAGAACCGACAAGTCGACAACCTCGGGTTCGCGCTCAACGCTGTGTACCGGCACATTCTCAGCGTCCTCCGCGCCATCGAGCTCTTTGACGAATACGAGGGCTTGTCGCACGACGATCAGCGCAAGTTCTCGGCCATGCACTGCGTGAGCGCGCTCGGCGACGACGACGAGTGGCTCTACCGGCGGCTCAACGACATGCCGCTGCACGTGCGCAAGAAGACCGTCGTCGACCTCGAGATGCATCTTCTGCAGCTGGCCGGCGCGACAGCACTGCCCGAGGTGCCGCTGCCCGACGCCAGTCGTGACGAGTGGCTGCGCGTGCGCACGTTGCGCTGGGAAGCCATCAACGAAGTCGGTGATTTCTTGCCCCTCGAGCGCGGTACGGTGCCGCTTTTGCGTCAAAGTATCGGTGTATCAACTCGCATGAGTAGGGTTTGTGCTCAAGTACGCCGCGTGTTTTACGGGCGCGGGGCTCATCTCGTGGATTCTTCGGCTCCCGTCGGTGCTCTGGAAGGACGGGTGGACCGCGTTTGCTGTGAACGAGGTCATGGACGACGACGCGCTCCTGATGTGGGAGGACCCGTCTCTGTTGACCAACACGGAGGCCATGCAAGCGCCCGAGAGCCGCGAGCATGCGCTCGTGTGGCTCAAGGCGCTCTTTGACGCCGGCTACATTGAGAGCGTCTCGGACAAGCGCGACTTTGCCGACGGGGACGATCGGTACTACCGGCTGCACGGCCTTGAGCACGAACGCTTGCACCAAAAGCGCAAGGACAGCACGTTCCCTTTGGACTTGGTCCAGGAAGTCGACTGCCAAACCAAGAGCAAGGGCGAGCTCTTCTGCAAGCGGCTCACCGACCACGCGAGCGGGTATAGCACTACCATATATCGTGTATCTCATTTGCTATGACGTAGCTTTCTTGGGACACAGAGCACCGTCTCGAGTCTGATCGGATCGGCCGCGACGACGGTCGAAGCCATGACGAACTTGAAAGTGCCGCACTTGACGCTGCCCAACGTTGCGAATGCGCTGAGTCTCTCGCCGCAGTTGTTGTGGGACTGGAAATACGCGCTCTTCGTGCCGGGGGCCAAGCACGAGCACAAGTACATTTACTTGTACGACTCGGTGCACGCGACGAACGCGTCGATCGTGATCGATCTCTCGGGTGCGCGCACGTTGGTCACGTACAGCAACGCCAAAGTCCATGGGGACGACTGCTTTGAAGTACGCTTCCCGACCTTCTTTGCGCCCGACCCGATCACCAACAAGCTGCGCAAGCTCTCGGACGCCGACGTTGAGGCAGCGTTCGCGTCGGACGTCAGCCACAGCATCGTGCTCAAGGCCACCGACTCGCAGGTGTGGGTGCAGGCCATGCTGCTCGCCGGTGTCAAGGTCGTGCTCGAGAAGCGCCAGAAAGTCCTCTTTCAGCGCCTCAACAACACGGTTCTCGAAGCCAAGTGCGTCAAGGCCAACGTGCCGTTCAACGCGTCCGACCCCGAAGGTTGCTTCCAGCATCTCATGAATGCAGTGTTTGGCCACGACAAGGCGAGCCAGCACTCGTCCGACAAGCAACTCAAGGAGCTTCGGTCGCGGATTCGCAGCGAACTCAAAAAGACAGCCGCGCTCAAGGAGCCCGTGACCGCCAAGTACGGGCAGAGCGGCATCTTTGACCCGCCACCCACCGACGCACGCAAGTTCACGCGCAGTATGTCCTTGTCTAGTGTCTCGTCGAACATGTATGTATCGCATATCGGTAGGTACCGAGTACCCGGCGCGGATTTACAAAATCGCGACACCGTTTACGGACGCCAACTACCCGTGCAAGGTGCTCTACAAGCTCGAGGCGGCGCCGACACGCATGCAGTTGCTGCTGAAGAAGTATGGGATCTCGTCGCGCGTCCTGTGGCTCGAGCAACCCAAGGCGATTCGCGACCTCTTCCTCCTCTACGACGTCGAGTACCACCACAAGAACGAGACGATCATCGAGAAGCACCTGTTGCGCGAGGACTTTCACACGATGGACGGCGACCTCGACCCGCTCAAGGTGCACAGCAAGTGCGTCGACTTGAACGTGGTCTTCAAGCCCCACGATCTCGAAGGCTGCGTCTCGCTCTTCACGACGTACGAGAACGGCGAGACGCCAATGGGCCGGTTCCGCATCCCAATTCAAGCTCTCTCGGACACACGCGAGCTCGACTGGTGGTTCAAGCTCATGCCGGAGCGCGGTATGCTCCAGCGGCGAGAGCTCGGGTCGATCCGCGTGCGCATCGAGATGCGCAAGCACCCGTCCAAGACGTGCATGGGCAGCCTCGCGCTACCGCCGCCGGTCGCGCAGCGCATCGAGAAGGCAATCACCACCAAGGTCCACGGTCAGCCAGAGTCGTGGCTGCGGCGCAAGCGGTCGGGCGCTGCGGCCGTGGCCAAGCCCAAGGCGCCAGTCCGATCGGTCTTGCACGTTGACATTCTCGAAGGCCGCAAGCTCATTGTGAGCGACATTGTCACGTCCGACCCGTTCGTGCAGCTGTACCTTGTCGGTACCAAGAGCGGCAAGGACGAAGAAGTCGCTTGCGGCAAAACTGACATTGTGCCCAACACGCTCAACCCCAAGTGGACCAACCAAGGGTTCACGCTCGGGCGCGGCGACGACGTCCGCCTCGACGACAAGAAGGCGCTTATTTTGCGCGTCTTTGACCACGACTCGCTCTCGAGCAACGACCCGATGGGGTGTCTCCGCCTCGAGTTTGATAAGGACCATCTCGGGTACATTCGCCGCCTCAAGCTGCACCACGCGGGTCCGAGCGGCAAGGAGACGCCGACGTGGCTGGCCCTCGACGACAATGGCGAAGTCGAAGTCTTTGAGCGTCTCATGCGCGACACGAAGGCTGGACAGCTCGCGTGGGCGAAAGCTCGTGGCAATTCCGAAGAAGACGGCATCCTGGGTCGTCTCCGCTTTCGCGTTCAAGTCACCCACTGCGACTTTACCGATGTGCCCGAGGCGACGGCGCCGGCGGTCAAGGCCGGAAGCCCCCTCAAGCCGGGTGCGTCGACGGTTCGCGCCAACCCCGCGCACTCGGACCTCACACGCTTCGGGCTTGAGCTCACGCTCCAGAGCGTCTATGGCAAGGACAAAAAGGCGACTATCGATGACGCCAGCCTCGCCGGCTTTACCCTTGCATTTGCCCCTCGAACGCGCGAAGGCCACCTTGTGAGCTACGACGTCCTCGCCGAGCAAGCGACCCACGACGGCAAAACGCCGCTTCTCGAGCGGCTCTACGAAGTCATTTTACTCGGGACCTCGTACGACGTGACGCGCGTTGCGTCCTACGACGTCGTGTTGCACCACACTGAGCGCGGTACGTCACTTCTCGGGTCGCTCGTCGTCTCCACCACGCTCGCCAACGCGACACTCGAGATTGAGTGCGTTAACCGCGACTCCAAAGACGTCCTTCAAAAGGTCGTCGTGACCTTTACCGCGTCCTACTTGGGGCTGCACCGGGCCGAGTACGTCGAGCGGGTCCTCGCCGAGACGTATGCGTACGCCGGCCTCGACTTTGACCCGCGCGCGATTGCGTCGCTTGGTCAAACCGCCGAGACGTTCCTCTGGGAGGCGTGCCATGTGCCCGTGGTGGTGCCCGGCGAGAGCATCTCCAAGCTCCTCTTCCAGCAGCTCACAAAGCTCTCTGAGAGCACGCGCTTGCATTGGCAGCTCACGCCCAAGCTGCTCTTCTTCCTTCTTCATCACAGCTTGTCGCGTGGGAAAGATCGTCTCGCGTACGAGTATACACTGCCGCTCGACGCTGTCCTCGCGCGCTGGTCGGCGGTGCTGAGCGCCGTTGCCGAGGCCAAAGGGCAGCTCACGGGTCGTCTTCATGGTGAGCTCACGCCACGCTTGATTGCTACGCTCTCGACACTCTGCGACTGGACCGGTACGCGTGCAATGTGTTTGTATGGCAAGGGTCGAGTATGCTGACTGTAGGCGGCGACACGGTCATGACGGCGGCATCGTCGCACGACACGCCGCAAACCTTGACGACGCTGCACGTGGGCGATACGGTCCACGCGCACGTGGCGCCAGCGCTGGCGCTTCTGCCGGGCGCGGCGGTCGACGTCCGTTCCAGGGACAGCACCGCGTACATCGCCGGTGTCGTCGCGTGTACGTACGCCGACGCCTTTGTCGATGTCATGTGTCCGCCAATCTCGGACGACTTGTCCCCGCTCACCGAGACGAGCGTCGTGTACGTGCGCACGCCAAATGAGGAGTGTACGTGGAGCAACCTCCGGTCGGCTACCGTGACCGACATCAAGGCCAACGATGGAACGCCATCGTACCGTGTCTGCTTCGACGACGACAACACAGTGGCTTGGCTGCCGAGCACCGAGCTCTACACGTATCGTAGCCGCGTGAGCGTCGAACATGTGAGTCCGCTACTGCTGCCCAACACATACGTCCGCGTCGTGCACGACCAGAGTAACCGGGCGGCGCGGGTCGTGCGCTCGGTAGGTGGCGCGCAGTACGAAGTGGCGTTCGTCGAAGGCGGTGGTGCGTCCAAGACAGTGGCGCGCGGCTACTTGGCGCCACTGCCGACGCACCTTGTCCGCGGCATTGTATCGTGCGTGCGCACGGTGGAGGACGGACCCCCGGTGTACGACGTTGTGCTCGACAACGCCACCGTCGCCACCAATGTCCCGCGCGATCTCTTGCGCTGCGAAGACGTCGCGCTCACGACCGATGCGCTGCACCTCTGCGCGGCGTACGTGCCAACCATCAAGATAGGTCCCACGTCAGTGGTAGCCGACTCCATCTGCAACCTCTGGGGCGGATCGTCGGTCGTCCAGACGTACCTGGAGCTGCCTTCGCCCATCCAGAGTGTCGCCGTCCGCGACGTTGTCACGGGGGCCGTCACGCTACTTGCCCCGCGCAACGAGTCGGCACCGACCTCCTTCGGACAGTACCACGGCTACGTCCTCGGCACGCAGTGGGCCGACGCAGACAAGGCCAAGGCGGCGGCTGTGCGCCAGTTGTCGGTCAAAGAACTGTCGCTGCCACACCTGCTCTCGTTGCTTCTGGCACCGGTGCCGCACGTGTGCCTCACGGGCACGTTGGCCATCGCCGGTGCGAATACGGTTGCCTTCCATGCCGCAATGAGTCAGTGGACGGCACCGTCGCAGCTTCTCGCCATCGAGATGCGCCGCGTGCTGACGCTCATGGTGCACGCTGCCTTGCCGATCGACGAGGCACCTACCGCGCTGACCATCGTGTCGATCACAAGTGTCTTGGGCGGCAAGCCCGTGACGGACGTCGTCTTGCGCGAGAAGGGCACGGTCTCGGCTACGTACAAGAGCACGAGCAAAGCGCTCACGAAGGTGCCGATCGAGAACCTCCAACTGCTGATCGACTTTGAGGCGCGACTGACGCTTCCAACGAGCGCAGAGGCGTTGGCGACGGTGGCGAGCGGTGCGCTCGATCGTGCCAAGGCGGTCGCCGACGCTCTGCACGCGCAAACTTCGCTCGCCTACGCCGATAGCAGTGCTGGTACGTGGTCGTTCGACGCCGACGAGATTGCATGTGCCGATGCAAACGACACGCTCTCGATTCAAGTCGCCAAGCGCGGCAAGAAGGACGAGTTGGTCCGTGACTGGTCGGCGCCACCGACGAGTGAGCTCGCGACGTTGCCACTGGCCGACGTGCACCTACTCGTGACGACGACCGACAACAAGGAGCACGATGTTGCGCTGGCGGCCTATCACCTGGAGCAAGAATGCGACTTGCGCCACGTACTTTGCATAGGACACTCGATGCATATGCTCATGCGAACATGGGATTAGGAGCTCTTGCCGCGCTTTCAAGCATCGCTGGTGGCGGCGCCGAGACCGAACGGCACGGCGGTTGTCCGCTTCCACGATGCCAAAGACGCCACGAGCGTTGTCGACGCAAGTGACATTGCTCTGGACGCAGTGCACGTCGATGTACTCAAGGCCCACGACCTGCACACAACCAAGTCGACGCGGAAGGGCTCGGTTGGCGACTTCATGGACGAAGAGATCTCGGTGCGGGTCTTCCTTATGACGAGCGACGTACCGTCGAACGCCGGTGGCAAGAACCGCATCGGCCTCACCGTCAACGCCGACGGCGCGATTCTCAAGGACCTCAAAGGCCAAGAGTACCCCAAGAGCACCGAGAACGTTCGGTCGGCGCACAAGGAGCACCACAAACCGTCGGTGGACTGGGAAGCCGTCAAGAAGACCAAGCGCTTCACGTTTGGCCAGGTACATCAACACGATCGAACCCTGTAGTGATTTGCGATGCTAGCCTCGCATGCCGCTCGAGTACGCGACTAAGCTCGTGCTCGAAGTCATGACCTCCGGGTCGGGGGCCGTGCTCTCGGGGCCAACCCACACGACAGGCGCTGCGTCGAATTTTGCATCGTCGAGCAACTGCCTCGGGTTTGCGACACTCGACCTCGCCACCTTGCCAAAGCATGCTGTAAGCCAAGCTCCTCCAAAGATCCTAAGCTCACGAAGACTCGTATCTCTGTAGAAAGAGGTGTCGATCCCATTGCACCGAAAGGGCCACCCCGAAGACCGCGAGCCGCGTGGGAGCCTGACGCTTCGCGTGCAGCGGGAAACGCTTCTCACGGTCGGCACCACAGTCCACGTTCGTCGGTGTGCGCCGTTGGACAAGTGGGTGCTCTGCCCCCACGAACTCGTCTTGCGCAGTCTGCGCTACAAGACCAAGGTACCACGACTATGGCATGTGGTGCATCCATCTCTAACGCGACAGCGATAGCATGCGGAGCGCGGCTTGGTCGAGAAGCTGCATGGCGAGGTGCTTGCAGCTGCCAAGAGTGTCGAGCACGAACACGAGGTGCAAAAGCTCTTGCAGCTCGTGCGCCTCGACGACGACCAAGTCAGCTTTACCTCGCGGACGGTTTCGGTCGTGCTCAAGCCGCGCCAGGACGCGTCATCGTACGTGGCGGTCGTGCCGCCCATGACGCTCTCTCAGGTGAGCGCGGCCGACGTGATCGCCGCGGGCCGAGCGACTGCCGATGCGGTCGTCGAGATGCTCTCGCCGCGCCACAAGCACCGGCGGCTCAAGTGGTCGGCCGACTTTGTTGAGAAGAAGCCAAGTGACACGGAGCACGTGGTTGCCGATCACCGGTCGCCGTTCGAAGTCGCAACCGACCGCCTCCGAAGCACGCTTCTCAAGCTTCACTACGTCTCAACAACCAAGCTCATTCCGATGCTCGACAAGATGGCGCTCCTCAGTGTGTCGCCGAGTGCCGATTTCGTCGAAGCCGAGCGTATCTTGACGTTCTTTGAAGACGAAGTCGACGAGTTGGACCATGTTTGTCCATTCTAGACTTGAGATTAGGGATCTCATGCAAATGCGTAGGACGATGCCAAAGCGTTCGAGCGGCTTGACAAGAAGACGCGTGTCGCCAAGCTCACGCAGCTGCTTGGTCGGCTTCTCAAGGCGTACGTCCGCGTCTCGATCCTCGTCGACCACGAAACTCGGGGTAATGTCAACCACCGCATGACGGACGAGGTCGTGGGCATGGCCATCATCCCGCTGCTCGACCTCCTCGACCAGGTACGAATCTACATGCATCGCAACAGCGTCCAACGCGAGTCTATCTTTTAGCGCCAACACAACCGGCAGTACCAGCTCCATCTCGACCGCAAAGGCAACGACGGTCTCTACGCCCGCGACCTCAAGAAGGCCCTCGTGCACGTCAAGACCAAGCTCTCGTTCTCCGAGCTCTCGATGCTCGAGACTGCGATCCGCATTTTCAAAGACTTCAAGGCAAACTACATCGACACGTTCGAAGTCGCGCGGCGCCGCGTGACGGCCGCGGTCGTCCCGGCGCAACGCCGGCGCTGGCAAACCCTCATGGGGTACCTCGAAACCCTGCGCGAACAAAGCGTCGGCAAGATGCACTGGGAGACAACGCCGACGCTGCTCGAGCACGTCTGGGACATTTTTCTGTCGCACAAGCGGCAGTTCCCGAGCCAGTTGCTGGCGTTTGCGCCGCAGATCGTCGCGTACCGAGACGCGGTCGTCAAGGTCCACGCGCGCTGGGTGAACCTCCAGCCGATGCTGCAAGAGCTGCTCGCGATTCAATCGCGTGTGGCCATTGATGCGACCCGGACGCCCGACCTCTTGGAGTTGATCCAGAACCAAGTCGAAGGCCTCGACGTCCTCCGCCGCAATGCGTGGGACCAAGTCGAAGACAAGTGGCTGAGTCTGCGGGACGTCCTCGAAGAGCTTGTGGGCATGCAAGAGCGCAACAAGCTGCACATGGCCCGCGCACCGCTGCTCCTAAAATTTGTGAGCGACCACTGCTCCAAGGGGCTCAACCCGCGCCACGCCGACGCGGTGGCCGCAGTTCAGTTTCGCTGGATCGCACTCACCAAGCACGACGGCCCGATCAACGAGCTGCGGCTCATGGAGACGCATGGGCTGCACTGGCGCCGAACGTACGACCTCCTCCGGCTCCTCGACGAGCAGTGCGAAGGGTTTAGCGACGTGGATGCTAAAGCGCTCGGTGCCGTCAAGGAGCGCTGGGCTCAAGTCGAGCACTGGCTCCATGACTTTCTCGAGATGCAGCAAAGCCAAAAGATCCACTGCAAGCAGACGCCGTATGCGCTGCGCAAGTTCCTCCTTATTCGCGACCACGACCTCGTCCGCTCCAAGGACTTGAGCGTCGAGCACGACCACGAGCAGGTCGAGGGCATGCTCGAGTGGTACGCGCACGAAGAGGCCAAGCGCGAGCTCATTCGCCTGCCCCACCATCGCATCACGACGGACATTGCGCGCGACAACTGGCTCAAGTATTCCGAGAACGGCCGCGACGCGCGCCTTCTCATCACCAAAGATGAGATGCGCATGAATGCTGAGAACGTCCGCGCAGCGCTCATGGACCGAGGCGTGCTTCCTGCGTACGTGCTGCATCTCCTCTTTCGAGCGCCTCACGGTGTGTAGGTCGATGCCGTGGCATGAGATTGCTCGCATTCGCAAGGCAACGGGGCAGTGGCCCAAAGTCGTGCTGGACGAGATTGATGCATTGGACGCGGCCGTCGATAAGAACGAGCTGTTGCGCAACCCTGAGCGCGTCGTCGAGCTCTCGACGGTGCTCGAGGACGTCGGCAAAGGCGACTTGCTCTGGAAGGTACTTGGAACGGTGGTCGGTTCTTGCGACTCAACATCGACTAGGTCAAGCACTGCGTCAACGAAAACAAAGAGACGGCAATCCCAAGCACGATGAAAGACCTCCTCTTCGAGTGCCAGCGCCGGGGCTTGGCGACGACCGAGCTCGACGCGCTCCTGAAAGGACTCGCGACGACGTTGCAGAAGGAAGAGCTCACGCGACGCACCATTCCCGTACCGGCCAACGCGAGCTATGAGAAAGTGTGTTCGATCCTCGTGGCGCACCAAGTCACCGAAGTGCCGCTTCCCGTCAAGATTACCGACATCCAAGACGCTCTGGTGGCGCGTCACTTGGACAAGAAAGGCGACGCGCAGTACGTCCGCGGCGTCCGTGTCAACACCGTGTCCCACGGCGCGCTCGGGAATGGTCCGTCGCCGCTCGGCATTGTCGACAGCCACGTCGAGCTCCTTCGGAAACAACTGCTCATGGAGGCGATGCGGAAGCGCAACTCGCTCATCAAGACGTTCCCAGTGGCGTCGCCGGTGTTGTTGGAAGAGACAGCAGACGTCGTCGAACTCGACATGAGTGGCAACAACGACGCGCTCGTCGACCGCTTCCACGCCTTCCTCGTGCACGAAACGTACTGCATCAAGCTCGCTTCGTACGCGGCCTTGGACCGCTGCGCGCGGGCACTCGTCGGTGTGCCCCGGGACCAGGTGCTGACCAAAGAAGACATGGCGCTGAGCCTTCAAAAGTACAAGGCGCGGCTTCCGGCCACGGCGTTCACGCGTGACGAGCTCCTCGGTGCTGCCAAGTCCCGTCTCATCAATGCGCCGACCGAGAAGCTCTTGGCGCAGTGCCCGAGCGGCGGCAACGCACCCGCCATGGCCTACTATGCCGCGCTCCGGACGACCGCGATCACCTTCCAAGAGAGGTTGCCGTTCACAGGGCGCGTCGCGACCAACCTCGGTGCCGTCGATGCGATGCCGTTTGAAGTGCCACGGGAGCTGCTGAGCACGACGGCGCTGCCACTCAACCGGAGCAAGCTCACATTGGGGTACGTCATGGTCGACTGGCTCCTCGGCAACGACGACACGCCGGTCGAGCTCCGGAGCGCGAAAAGCAAGTATTACCTCCAGCGACTGCAGTGGGTCTCGGCGGCGCTGACGATCCGCGACCGGTGGTGGACGCTCGGACGCGGCTGGTGCGATCTGCCCAGTGACATTGGTGTCGGCGTCAAGGTCCTTCTGGATCAGCTCATTTTGATGGCCGGCGAGAACAAGATGCACATGACCAACGCCGAGCGGCTGCTCAAAGAAATCAACGAAAAGTGCTTCGAGCTGCGCCTCCGTGAGAACGATGCACTGGAAAATATTCTGTTTCGGTTCAACGAAAACATGGCGCTGCTCGAGGAGCTCGTCGAACACGCCGAGCGGTGCATCAACAATCGCAAGCTGCACTCGGAGCGCACGCCCGAGCTTCTGCACCTCATCCAGCAGCACTGCGTCACGCCGAAGGGTACAGCTCGATAGGGACTCACTATCTATGACGTGTATCAACCGATCGGCATGTAGGGCTCAGCACGCGACACCAAGAGGCGTACCGTGTCGTGACGACGCACTGGCTGCCGCACGGGCGACAACTCGAGGAGCTTGTTCAAATGCACAAGGAAGGGACGTTCAGCATCCATCGGACACCTGAGATTCTCGAAGAAATGGCGCACCACACCGAAGGCATTGCCGGCTCGAAAGAGATCATCAAGCCCGCGGACGAAGCCGAGAACAACGACGCGTTTTCAGCGGCGCAGCTCACCGAGTGGCGCAAAGGCCGTCGCAAGTCGATGCTCAACGAGCTCCGCCCGGGCCTCTCGATCGAAGAGCCGGAAGTGTCGGCACCGATTTCTACCGAGGTCGAAACGTGGAAGTCGCTGTCGCCGCCGACCGCCACGAAAGCCAACGTCTCCCCGCTCAAGCGCTCCGTGACGTGGTCGTTTGACGCCGAGGCGACCAAGGGCGAAGCGTCGCGACCGGCGCTGCCCATCTTTCAGCTCCAGCACAAGCTCCAACCGCGCAAGGCGACACTGACAGAGGAGGTGTGCGAACTCATCAAGTCGCCGTCCAAGTGGTTTGAGCCCAAGAAGAAGATTGCGCGGATTCCGCCCCGGCTCTTCTTCCCACCCCAAGTCGCCCGCGACGATCATGAGTAGCAAAGACTTGCAACTGCATATTTCAAAATCAAAACCGGTGCATTCACGAGCCATTTGTTGCGTTGAGATTTGAAGTGCTCGATGATGTTTCAGTGTTGCCGATAGCCATAGCTCGGTTGTAGCCGACAATAGCTCAGGATCGGAATCGGACTTAGCGCATTATGTGCACATTCAAAAGAGGGGGTCGTATATATATTAACTATAGCGCTACGTCGCGTCGACGACACTGTTACGGCTTGATATACCGCACCTTGAAGTCCTTGTCCAGATAGTACCCGTGCTTGTGCAGATGGGTCGGCGGCAGCTCAATCATGAGGTCGTACTCGAGCACCTACAGCCCCATGAAACACCAAGGAGAAGCAAACGACCACGGACCTTGCTGCAAAAGAGCTCGTAGTCGTCGTCTGTCATCGGGCCGTACAGCAAGCTCCACTTGCCGTCGACGAGAATGAAGTAGTAGCGCTCGCACTCGCCGTGCTCGTACCAGCCCTCTTCGCCCTGGACTGTGCCCGGACAAGCGTTGAGAATGCCATTGGACTGCGTTTTCGAGCGGGACGATTTCTTGGTCGTGCCATTGCCTTCCTTCTTGCCGAGAATCGACCGCATCTTGTCCTGCATCTTGCCAATCGTGCTCTTGTTGCCGTTCTTCCCGGACGCATTCGTGCTGCCCGTGCTCGCTTCTTCTCGCAGCTCGTCCTTCTTTTGCTGCTGCTCCCGCGTCAGATACCCCGTCGTACTGGTGGTCGTCGTCGTTGCCGTCGTCGTTGTTGCCGTCGCTGTCGTCGTCGACGACGAGACCGACTTGTCTTCCTTGTGGCAATGTGCTATCTCGTCTGGGACTTCTTCGGCTTCGGTCGAGAGCTTGGCCTCCTTGTTACCCTTGGACACGCTCTCGTCATGGGCCTTCTTCTTGTCGGGCGTCTTGCTCGTCTTCTCCGGCTCTGGGTCGCTCTCGCCATCCTTGTTGGGCTTGTGCTTTCGTCGCCTTGAGCGCGATTCGCGGTCCGATGCGTCATCGCTCGAACGCGATTCGTCGTCGTCTTCATCGTCGTCATGCCGACGCCGGGACCGATGACGCCGGTGACGCGACGACCGGCGCCGCGTCGTGTCGCCATCGCTGCTCGACTCGCTGCTGCTATGACCTTTCTTGCGCGAGTGGTGGCGTTTGCGTCGGTGCTTCTTTTTCGACTTGCGCGGAGTCTCGGCCTCGTCGTTGTCGACCTCTTCGTCGTCGTCATCCGCGCGTTTCTTGGGCTTGGTCTTGCGCGCCGACTTGCGCGGCGTCTCGACCTCCTCGTCCTCTTCAATGTCGACGTCGTCCTCGTCTTCGTCAGACGAATGGCGCTTCTTCTGGCTCTTCTTCTTGGCCTTTTTCTTCTTCTTGCGTGGGGACGACGGCGCTTCGGTGACGGCGCCATCCTTGTCGAGAAACTCGACGTACGATGCAGGCACATAGCCGACTTTGCCGTTGCACTCACACTTTAAATAGCCCGTCTTCTTCGACGAATGGACCGTGAGGAGGTCGCCGGCTTTGAGCGTGAGCTCCTCGTCGTTCTTGGGCTTGCGGTCGCGAAGCGCTCGCGCCATGGTGGTGACGCTGAAAGAGGCATTCTCGTCGTCGGGCGGCGTTGCCTCGCGAGCGGTCTTGGGCGTCTTGTCACTGTTGTCGACATAGGACGTCGACGACGATGTGACCGGCGCGTTCGCGTAGGCGTCGATCGAGTCGTTGCTGAGGCCCTTGATCTGCTTGATGGGCTGCTTGGGCTTGGTCGTGAGCGCAGGTAACATGCTGGCTCAAGCACGCGACCGCAAGCCAAGCTGCAACTGACTTCCGCAACGAGGCGCAACCGAAACTGTTTGCAGCCGCCTTTCTGGCCAGGCCGCCATCCGGCGACAGGCTATTCTTGGCCGCCGTATCCGGAAAACGGCGCCAACGCTATTTCGCACAACGGCACGCACCCAACGCGGCCGTCCACAATGGACCGTCATCATTGGCGCTCTAGGATCGTATGCAGCTTGATAGCGTGAAGCTACTGCCTGCATCAGAGAGGATGAATTGAGGCGAACCCGTTCGCTCGTTCTCTCCATCACTACTAGCGTACATCGTTAAGACTAGCGTCTCGAGCAAGTCGGACTCTCGTTCGTGGAGTCGACGCGCGATCTAAATACGATGCAGCTAGGTGTATACAGATCTTATGGGAAAGAACCGTCATAGTTGGCCTTGTCAACTTGTGTTCAGAACCTACCTTCGCGGCGCTGCCAATAAAGCTGCTCACTTCCATAAAGATGCCTCTTTCCTTGCTACGTTCCTTGCGTCGCACCTCTAAAGCTATCAGGAACTAGTTAGTACTGGAACTACCGGTACTTGATTGAAAACAACGCTTCAAGATCCGACATTGACCAATGGTATCGCGCAGAGAGCCGCCAATCCTGTGCGACGATTGTTTGGATTTCCGCCAATCACATGCCGCTGCAGAAAGGATGCCATGCGTGGTGGCCCACTTCGCGAATTCCAAAATGGTCTCGGGCGTCCAATTTGTCAAGAGCTTGATCTCGCAGCACGGCGTCGTCGTCTTCAGCAAGACGACGTGCCCGTACTGCCGCATGGCCAAGGACGTTCTCGGCTCTGTCGGCGCGCGCTTCCACGTCGTCGAGCTCAACCAAATGGGCGACGAGCCCACGGGCGACGACGTCCAGAACGCCTGCTTCCAGCTCACGGGCCAGCGCACCGTGCCCAACGTCTTTGTCAACGGCAAGTCCATTGGTGGCGGCTCCGACACGGCGGCGCTCCAGAAGGCCGGCAAGCTCGTACCGCTTCTCAAAACCGCTGGTGCCTTGTAAACACAGCCCGCAACAAGATCTCGGATGGTGCGAAGTAATACATGCATATTGACCATCTTAGCACGGCAGCTGAAATGCAGACGTTTCGTGGCCTTCCATGGGTAGCTGCTCTCGGGCGCGGATGCTGGCGACGACCCACTTGGACGTGACAACGACCGGCTCGCTCCCCGCAGTGCGGCGTCGGGCTTGGATCCACGGACGCACGAGCGCAAGACGCTCTGCCGTCATCGGCCCGTCCGGCAGCACCACGTGTGTGACCCGGTGCGAGAGCGCTGTTTCGACTTGGCCGCCAAAGAGAGCAATGCACTGGGCAATGTGATGCATATCAGACGTCCGGTCCACCCGCGCGGGCAATACTGACGAATCGTCGTCCGTCACGATCGATGCAAACTGGTCGACGTACACGACGCAGTGCCAGAGACAGTTGGTCGGGCACGTGATCGCGGCTTGCTCGTCACCGTCGAGAGTCGCAGCGAGGTCTTGCCACGGGTGCGGCAGCGGCGCTGGAAACGCCGACGACTGCAAGAGGCGGTCGAGATCGTCCATCGTCAGCGGCGTCGTATAATGGTCGCCGTACGCATCGTACTGTGTCGTGAGGAGTGCCGCCGTTGGCGCCGTCGCAAATACATAGTCGGTCGCGCGCTTGGCGACTAAGCTCTATCCAAAAATGCGTGGAAATAGTCGCTCCCGAGGACGCGTACGCTGGCGTCGACACTACGGAGGACCCACTCGGCGTGCAGAATGTCGTACACGCCTTGCTTGATGTAGTTGCGTGTTTTCAGTCCGTCGGCATGCGGCGCCACAATCCACGTCGTCGCTGGCGGATGCAGCGCAGGGTGCGGGTTCTGCACACACGTGGCGCCGTGGGCGTGCAGAAGCTGCTCGAGACCCGGCTTGTCCAGCGTGCCAAGCTTGCCAGGGAGCACGCAAAACGTAGCCCCTATGTGCATTTGAAAGACAGCATACTCGAATCGGAGTTGATACCTGCAAACAGCGACGAGGCTTCTTCGACCTCGGCGAGGTTGGCCTGTGTGTATTGAAGCGCAACACCGACATGTCCTCGGTCCAAAGCCGACCGCTTGGTCTTTTGCGGTGTCGCCTTGCGCTTCGCCGTGTCCTTGTGGCCAAATGCTACATCGATCGCGCGCTTTTGGCTAAACTGCTGGCCCTTGAGCGCATTGAGCTGCGAGAGAGTGAGCGCCTCAGTCCAGTTCTTGTCATAGCTACAGCCAATATCCAATAGATGAAGACGCGATAGAAATGTACCGAATCGCTTTGACGCGCGGAAAGCGGAGCGTCAAGCCTGTTTGGTACTCGCTCGAGTACGTGAGCTCAAAGCCGTAAATCTCGACGCAAACCGAGTCTTCGGGGGCTAGCCACACGTCTGGGCGGGAGTCAGCCTTGGGTGTCCAGCCTTCAAAGTGCCCTGGTAGCTACATGTGCCTTGATACGACATCGCAGCGAACCGCGAGCGGGTACCTTGCCGGCTTCCCACGGGCGCCAGTGCGGCGCGAGACGCTCGCGAAGCGCCTCCAACTCTGGCAACGAATACCCCGAGCCCACTTTACAAAACGACACCACGGGTAGCGACGCATCCGTGTCCTTTGGCGTCCGCTCGAGTACCCCTAGCACGTCATATGACGTCACCGATACAAGCGACGGATCGCACCGAGAAGAAAATGGGAGACGGCTCCGCCGCGCCGACTGCCCGAGCCGTAGTAGCCGCCAATGACAAGCACGTCCAGTTGGCGGGTCATGCCGGCGTAATCGGGCTTGAGCTTGACCCAGCGCTGGCTCTTTCGACCGACCTCCCCGCACATGTAGTGGGACGTGGCGTCCTTGAGAATCACACCCTCGTAGCCGGCGAGCAAGCGGGCGTCGACTTCGGCCATGACGCGCTCGTGTCGGGCCTGCGCCGGCATTGATGCGGGCACAAGGACTTGCTCGATGCGTTCGACGCGGTGCGTCAGCGGCGTCAAAACTGCATCCAGAACTGAGAGGCGTGCAGAAAGCGGTAACCCTAATCCTCGTTTCAGCTGGGACGAGTTTTCATCGCGGTACCCATGATGTTGGTCGACGTCGACGCGACATTGGGGCAGGCTTTTTGGATGAGCGCAGCCGCACCGTCGCCGCCGCAGTAGACGATGTCCCAGACGACATAGCAGAGCCATTGTCCAGGGTTTTTGCTAGAACGATCATATCATAACTTTTCTCTGCGCGTATAGGACGGTGTACCCTTGGGCTTGCTCGATCGCGACCGTCTTGAGTGATCCAAACGACTCGTACTTGAACGCGACGCTGTCCCAAACGAGCATCTCGCCATCGAGAATGCAGTCGTACGCCGCGTGTACCTACGCCTCGAGTCTACCCTGTTGATTGCAAACAACGGCGTACTTGGGCCTCAATGTACGAGGCGATGGCCGGACCGTACTTGTCCGTGTAGTTGGTGCCGTTGCGCGTAATGAGCTGCGTCGAGCGGCCGCCACACGCCGTGCGCTGTACATGGCACGTGATACGCTCGCCGTCGAGCTTGGGCTCCATGTAAAATGCATTCGACTGCATCGCTTGGGTGCACTCGCCAAAGGACACGCGTTTTGCGAGCATCGGCGTAAAGACCTGGCCGGGCGTAATCGCCGGGACGTAGCGGACGCGCGAGTCGGTGAGCTCGTCGCAAACCTACAGGCCAGTAGAGTTGGACCTTCGAAATAAGCGAGAACCGTACGCGAGCCAAGTCGTTCGTGTGGTTGAACATCTCGGGTGCGTCCGGGTGGATGAAAGCGAGCACACGCTCGTGGCGCAGTCCAATCTTGAGGTCCTTGAGGATCATGCGGACAAGCCACTTCTGCTCCTCGCCCGAGAAGCGCGTGAGCATCTGCCGCAGCACGCGCTTCTTCTCAGTCATCGCATCGACGGTGTGCACCCGGTTGAGCGCATCAAGGAGCCCATTGACATCGTTAAGGGTCACGGACGCATCGCAGGGCTTGGCTCGGTATTGCATCACTTGCTGGACCACGGACGAAAAGTCGCCGACCGCCCGCGTCGTCACAATTGTCGGGTCCGTCCAATGCAATAGCATCTTGCCGTCTCCGCTATTGGCGCTGATGCCGAGGAGCTCCACGTACAGCGCGGCGAGCTTCTTCTCCTTGAGCTTGTACGTCCGGTCGCGGTCGAGGTGTGGCAGGAGCAGCCGCAGCAGCGGGTACACCGAGCCGCCGCCGCAGGCTGCGCGCAGCTCAGCGCTGAAGATGAGCTTGAGCTTGGCCTCGCTCTTATTCGTGCTGGCGACGCGCTCGAGGAGCGCGCAGAAGCTTCCAAAGGGCAACGTCCCGGCCATCGCGATTCAACGGCGCAATGCAACGTCGAGCCCAATATGAGCACTATGGTGAATGATGGTCATTTGCGCCACCGTGATTGGTTAAAAAGATAGCCAATGGCCTTCTCGGATGACTGCCACCGCACTGCCCTCGTCACCGTCCTCGTCACGGCGCGTTCGTTGCAACCACGCAGGCGTCCTTAATCCTAGACGACGACGTGACAGCGCGCCATCGACGAGCTGCTCCGCCCAACTGCAAGCTATTGTCTAGCTCATAGCGTCATCCAGCTTGGAGCTCTCTACCTTGTCCTGCGAGCGATGATTGAAAACCATAGGGCCGTGCGTCGACCTCGTTGAGCTGGAGCACCGGCGCTGGATGCGACCGCGGCTGGACTTGCTGCACCCTTGGTGGGTCGAGGGAGGGTCGTTGGTGGTTGACGCAAGCGCCGGCAGTTGCACAAGCGACGGCTTCGTGGCCAATGGCCGTTGGTCCGATTTGCAATCGCTGCTCCTCAGCGTGTCAGCGACATGCTGCCAGCTGGCGCGATCGTCGTACCTCGCGCCTTTTTCACTATCAGCGCCAAGCTTGGTTTGAGTATACTTTGCAGGTGCGACACGTATCTTGGGCAAAACCTAGGTTTCGCCCACCTCGTCGCCAGGCGGCTTATCATTGTCCCTACGGCAGCAGCATGCGCGGAGAGGGCGACGCGCGGTTCCACTCGCTGGGCGCGATCGCCGAGCGCCGAGCGAACGCTGCGCTGCAGATGCTCACGGAGGCGACGTCCAGTGGCTCGTGCTGGCAAGACATTGGCGCCAAGGATGGCATCGCGCTGGCCAAGACGACGGCCGACTGGAAGGTCTTTGTCGCCAACAAGGCCGTCGCGTCCATCGAGACGAAGCTGCCGACGCTCGTCAAGCGCCTCTTCTCCAACGACCACACGGAAGCGTGCCATACGTTCACGCAGGAGGTCTTTCAAGACACGTTCGTCGACGCCGCGGTCGTCGCGACGATCCCACCGGACGCGTCCGGCGCCATTGACGTGCCCACGTCCGGCGTCTCGGCATTCCACCCGACGCACAAGCGCATGGCCGTGAAGTGGTACGCGACCGCCGGCAAGTCCAAGCTCCACAAGCCCCTCGACCACCTCGTGCTCGAGTTCATCGGCCTCGTCCTCGAGCATGGCCGCTTGAAGTGCTGCTACCTCTTCCAAGAATCGCTGCCCGAGTCGACCAACGTCCGTGCGCCGAGCGACAGTGCACACTACGAGCGCATGCAGATCGACGCGCTCATCATGAAGTTTGAACGCGGCGCGCGTCTGAACGGCTCGGAGAACGTGCTCATGTCGGTGGCGCTCCAGCGCATGCCGTCGCTCCTCGACCTCGGCTTCAAGAACCCGGCACAAGACATGGTGCTCAAGCTCGCAAAAGGCTTTCGCGACGCACTCCAAACCGTCAAGTCGGTCACACTCGACATGAACTTTGTACAGACTGCTGCGTGGGTGCCGGACAGCGACCGGCCGTTCTGCTCGATCTGCGACCGGCCGTTCCTGTCGTTCTTTCGTCGACGCCACCACTGCCGCGTGTGTGGCGAAGTCGTCTGCGACCAGTGCTCCAACATTCTACCAGCGTCGTCCCAGCACTCGATTCCAGACCGAAACAACGTCCAGACCGTGTACATCCAAGCCGACATTCGGCTCTGCTGCCGCTGCCTCCTCGAGCGCCAAGGCCAAATGAACCAAACCGGTGATTTGGACATTGATGAGAACGACCTCTTTGTGTGGCTCGAGCCCGACGGCAATGCGTCGCCGCGCTCGACCATCTCGCAAGCACGCTTCACGGGCGGCGACAACCTCGCCAACCGCATCTCGGAAGGCTCTGAAGATCGCAGCTTCGAGTCCAGTGACCATACACCGCGGTCGCGACCGGCCTCGAGCCCCCTCCACTCCGAGCACCAAGCAAGCTCGCTGGGCTCAAGAAGGTCGCGAGCCACACCGCCACCGCCTGAGCCGTACGAGCCAATGCGCCGTCGGGTGCCAACACCGCCGCCGATCGAGCCAGAGCCGATCCAGTTGGCGCACCGGCCACCGTCGCCACGGACGCGTGCTACGTCCTGGCATCGACGCGAGGAGCCGCGGCCTGTCCGGCTCTACGACGACGACGGTGGCCGCCGAAGCATCCAGCGCAGCCAGTCGGACCGAGGGCCCGAGTACCGACCACCGCTGACCATTGACCGCAAGTATGCAGCGCTCGACTCGCCGCCGACGCCGCCGCGCCGACGGACCTCTTCGGTGGAGACCTCGCCGGTGCGCGTGGCGTCGGCGTGGGCCGTCAAGACGCCGGAATCGGGTACACGATGACGCCGTTACTGTTTCAGTCGTGCTCACGCGCTCGTAGATGCGATCGACGTGGCGTTCAAGGAGCTCATTGGGAAGCTTCGTGGTAGCGTCGACTTTCTCGTCGTCTCGTACTCGGAGGGTTGCGACGGCCAGTACGTCCTGCACCGCCTCCAGCAGCTAGCGCCGGGGGTGCCCTTTGTCGGCGGCACGATCGGCCGCGGGATCTGTGACGAGACCGCGTGGGTCTCGGTCAAGCGCGATACGCTGGTCGCGCTCTGGGGCGTGCACGATCCCGAGGGAAGCTACGCCGTGAGCTACGTCGACTACACCGAGTCGTCGGCCAAGGCGAAAGCGTTCAAGGCCACGCAGGCCGCGCTCGGGTACGCCCAAACCGCGCTTCCTGTCGCGAGCACGCAGAGCCCCGTACGTGCCCCACTTGGATCTCAATTGCCCACGCCATGTTGACATGCAGGACTTTTGCGTCGTATATGCGTCGCCGCTCGGGATTGACGAAGCCCTTGCAGGGATTCGCGCCGGTGTCAACTGCCCGATCCTCGGCGGCTGCTCGGCCGTCTCGTCCAACCGCGACCGACTACGTACGTTCTCTCGTGCTCCACTCTTCGGACGAGCGCTGACCGGTGGCTAGTTCAACTTGGCAGTTGCAGTGGCGGCTTTCGGCGACACGGCGGCCGCATGGGCGGCAACGGCAGCCACATTGGTGCCGCGATCGCCTTGTGCTACCCGAGCGTCGAGACCGTCGTCGACTGGTTCAGCGGCTACAAGCCGCTCGTGAGCGACGACGGCGAGCTCTGCTCGGGCATGGTCACGGCCGCCGACACGGAGCAGCAGACCATCTACGCGATCGACGACCGGCCGGCCGCCCACATGTACAAGGCGTGGCTGCGCGTCGCGTCGGAGAAGTGCCAGACCGACTTTTTAACGTCGCGCTTCCCGCGGCTCGGCTACATCCACCCGTTCGGGTGCCTCCTCAACGACAACAGCGTGCACTCAACCCCCGTGATTGTCGGGCTTGACGACGCGACCGGCGCTGTCGCTACGACGACGCCGATTCCCGAAGGCACGTACGTGGCGCTCATGGAGTCGTCGCCAACGACGCTGCAAGACGCCGTCGCCAACGTACGCGATCGATGCTGTTGGAGATGTCTCATTGCGTCGCCGTGTAGATGGGCGTGCGCGTCGCAGCCGCCAACAAGTTCCACGTGCGCGAGGTCGTGGGCACCCTCCTCTTTCTCTCAACCGGCATGCAAGTCGTGCTCGGGTCGCAGAGCATGGCCGGCATGGTTGGCGCCTACAAGGAGTGGGCGGGGCCCGCCGGGCTCCTCGGGCTCACGGCCTTTGGCGAGATTGGCCATGTACAGTCCGAGGCCCGCGCCGTGCCGCACTGCGACTCGCTCATGTTTTCGGCGCTTGTCTTCTCCAACCGGCGAAAGAAGCTGTAAGTATGTACAATACTACTATATGGATGCGTCAAGACACTGCACCGACGTCGTCGACGGCGCCACGAGCGGATGGCGGTAAAAGGGCCACCGCGCTGGCCTCGGCGCTGGCATGGGTGCGTGGCGTCGGCGAGGTCGTCGCCGGCCATGGCGGTCGTCGTGGTCGTCACCTGTCATGGCGCAGGGGCATGCGATCTTGGCATGGCCGAAATCGAACCGAGCGTGGGGCTGCGATTTGATTGGTAGAAATGTGTGTGGGGTGAACATAATATTAAAATTCGCGTATATTTTTCAGCAGTTGGCAAGTTGCGCGATGGGAGACAGCAAGAAGGACCGCCCGAGGGAGTCGTCGTCGCGGAAGAGCAGCCGGCGCAGCCGCAGCAGGGACGACCGCCACAAGCGCAGCAGCAGGAAGCGAAGCCGAAGCCATGAGCGCGGCCGCGAGAAGAAGGAGCGCCGGCGGAGCCGCAGCCGGACCCGCGATCGGTCCCGGGATCGATCCCGCAGCCGCGACAAGAGCCACCGGGAAAAGAAGCGCAAGACGTCACACTCGCGGTCGCCCGAGCCGCCGCGGAAAAAGAAGGACGTGGCGGAGAAGCGCGATGCGGATGTGGCCAAGCCATTGGCGGCGACGACGGCGGAGAAGACCTCGCCGGCGCGCGAGCCGGCCAAGGGACCCACGTTGTTTGGTGGCCTCGCGCTCAAAGACAAGAAAAAGTCTGCGCGAAGCGAGGTGAAATCGGCCAAAGAAGACAAGGCTGCGCTCGAAGAGGCGGAGAAGGAGAAGCGCCTCGAGCGCCTCCGACTGTGGCGCGAGCAGCAGCAGCAGCTCCAAAAGAATGAAGAGGCCGAGCCCAAGACGATCGCCCCGAGCGTTGTGCCAGCCCCGATTGTCGTCAACACGGGGTTCCTCGTCGAGGACGACGACGAAGTCAAGCAAGTGCACATTTGGCCCATGGACGAGAAGGAGGAGAAGGAGCTTGAAGACGACAAGGCCAAGATGCACCAAGAGACCAAGATCGACCCGCTCGATGCGTTCATGGCCGAACTCACGAACGAAGAGCATACAATCGAGCAGCAGTCGCTTCCGTTACAGGGCGCTCCAAAAGTCATCTCGCTCGAAGACATCATGTCGACGTCGGGGCCACGGCTCGACTTTTACGGCTCGTTCTTGCCGACCGAGTCGAACACAGTCAAGCCGACGGCCGAAGGACCGATGGAGCCGCTCGTCGAGACGGACGCCGAGCGCGACGCCCGCGAGAAGCGCGAGCTCGAAGAGTTTATGCGCGCGATCAAGACCAAGCGCGCGCAAGAAGAGAAGGCGATGACCACTGGCGTACTCCTCAAGGCCGACGACGACGAGCCGCCGCTCGAGGTCAAGAAGACGGAGACGGGGCGCATCTACCAAGGTACCGAGGAAGACGCGATTGGCGAAGAGATGGAAGATGAAGACACGCGGACGGCGCTCGAGATTCTCCAAGAGCAGCAAAAGCGCAAGGACATCAAGCCCGTGGATCACGCGCAGGTCGACTACATTGCGTTTCGCAAGAAGTTTTACATTGAGCCGCAAGAAATCGCCAATATGACGCCGGACGAGATCAACGACGTGCACAAGGACCTCGAGATCAAGATCCGCGGCAAGAACTGCCCGCGCCCGATCCTCAAGTGGACGCAAGCCGGCCTCAGCGGGCGCCTCCTCAAGCTCATTACGCGCCAGGCGTACGAAGCGCCGTTTGCGATCCAGTGCCAAGCGTTGCCCGCCATTATGTCGGGCCGTGACGTCATTGGCATCGCCAAGACGGGCTCAGGCAAGACGCTGGCGTTTCTACTGCCGATGTTTCGGCATATTCTCGACCAGCCGCCCTTGGCCGACGGCGAGGGCCCGATCGGGCTCATTATGGCGCCGGCGCGCGAGCTCGTGCAGCAGATCTACCTCGAGTCGAAGAAGTTTACGAAGGACCTCGGGCTGCGCTCGACAGCGGTCTATGGCGGCTCGTCGGTCTCGGAGCAGATTGCCAACTTGAAGCGCGGCTCGGACATCGTCATTTGCACGCCCGGGCGCATGATTGACATTCTCTGCATGAGCGCGGGCAAGATGGTGTCGCTCAAGCGCGTGACGTACGTTGTGCTTGACGAGGCCGACCGCATGTTTGACATGGGGTTTGAGCCGCAGATCACCAAGATCATGATGAACATTCGCAACGACCGCCAGACGCTGCTCTTTTCAGCGACGTTTCCCCGCGCCGTCGAGACGCTCGCGCGCAAAGTGCTCAAAAAGCCGATTGAGATTACGGTCGGCGCGCGCAGCACCGCGTCGGGCGACATTACGCAGTACGCCGAGGTCCGCGAAGAGCACGACAAGTTTATGCGCCTCCTCCAGCTCCTCGGGGTCTGGTACGAAAAGGGCAACGTGCTCGTGTTTGTCAACACGCAGCAAGCGTGCGACACGGTGTTTCAAGACCTTATGAAGGCCGGGTATCCCGCGCTCTCGCTCCACGGCGGGAAGGACCAAGTCGATCGCGACTACACGGTCGACGACTTCAAGCGCAAGGTGCGCACGCTCATGGTGGCCACGTCGGTGGCCGGTCGCGGTCTCGATGTCAAGGACCTCGTGCTCGTCATCAACTACCATTGCCCCAACCACATTGAAGATTACGTGCACCGCGTCGGCCGCACGGGCCGTGCCGGGCGCAAGGGCACCGCATACACGTTCATTTCGCCCCAGGTACACGACGATGACTACCATGGAGTGCGATGGACCGATTTTCGTAGGAGGACGAGTATGCCCCGGATTTGGTCAAGGCGCTCGAGACGGCCAAGCAAGCAGTACCACCCGAGCTGATTGCACTTGCCGACGGCTTCAAGGAGAAGGTAGACCCCACGCTTATCGCAACGAACGCATCACGTTCCATGGCATTAGGTCAAGAATGGTCTGGCGCGGTACCATGGCAGCGGCTTTGGCGGCTCGGGCTTTACGTTTGACGCGACGGAAAAGTCGGAGGCCCAGCGCGCGGCGGACGCCCAGCGCCGCCATTATGAGATTGACCAGGGCATGATAGACGCAACGGTATGTGTCTTCTCGGCTGCGAAGATGTCTTGACTCGGGTGTCATACCATAGGACAATGACGGTCGGGACGACGACGACGACGAGAGTTCGGCCAAGGCCCAAGCCTCGGGGTCGAACGACGATGCATCGGCCTTGTCGACGCGTACGGCGACCGGGATTGACAAGGCGCGCCTCGTCATTGAGCGTCTCCAGGCGATCAAGGAAGGGACGTTGTCGCTCAAGGAGACGACGCATTTTCACGAGGAGCTCGAGATCAACGACTACCCGCAGCAGGCGCGCTACAAGGTCGTGCAGAAGGAGGCGTCGGACATTGTCGCCGACATGACGGGCGCGTCGGTGATTTGCCGCGGCACGTACTTGCCCGCCGGCCGCAAGCCGCAGCTGGGCGAGCGCAAGCTCTACTTGTCGATCACCGGGTCGTCGCGCCTCGCGGTGCAGCAGGCCAAGGCCGAGCTGCAGCGGATACTGGACGAGAAGACGCTCGAGGTCGGCCTCTCGGACAACAAGTATGGCAAGTACACGATCTAGTCGACGATATAATTATGGTAGTTTTTTTAACGCTCACAAATAGCAGACGAGGTTTCCTAGATGACAATATTTCGTCGTAACAATAAAAATACAAGCTACGACCAATCAAAGACGCCGCCGTCCGCTGTTTTGACCAATCCGAGGGGTGCAATGTCGGACGCGGCTTCCAGCAGCTTGTTGGCCAAGAGGATAAGAAGACGCGAGGATGAACTGGATGCTGCTCTTGACGCTGCTCAACCTCGTCATGACGGGGCTCTACTTCTACAAGAGCGTCGTGCTCCTCGAGCTCACGCAGGAGCTCAACACGTTCGACAAGCTCCACACCGAGTTTGGCCGGCAAGAGATCGAAGCCGCCTGGGAGTACAGCGTTGCCTTGGCCGTCGCCGTCGCCTCATGCGAATCTAGGACAATTGAAGACTTCCACGAGAACCACGAGCATCCCGCCTGCGCGTTGCAGGAGTATGCGGTCGGCAACATGGCGCACGTCAAGGCGGTCGATGGCGCCCGCGCCCGCCTCGTCCACTGGTACCTCCGTCTTCTTCGCATGCAAACGTCTCAACGCTGGGCCAGGTACCAAAAGGTCACGTACTTTCACCGCCATGGCCTTCTGGAAGACCGCCTCTTTGCCGAGTTCCCAGGCGCCTGTACGCTCCTGCAGCACAGTGTGTGAGCATCATGGCGTCTTGTAGTCCGCACGCAGCAATTCATCGAGCGCGTCGAGCCGCTCTCGCTCCTCGTCTGCGCCCAGCGTGGCGTACGATCACTTGTTTCGTGTACGCTGAAGCTCATGGCGTCGTAGGTGCCGGACTGCCACCTCCTCTTTGACACGCTCCGAAGCATGTATGGGCTGCCGGCGCGCTCCGGCAAGATGCAATGTGTGCCCGACGTGACGGTGGCGACAGCCGCAGCGCAGGAGAAGGAAGAGTTGTAGAGCGATGCGCTGAAGCGACTATGTGCTACTGAGCCAAGACAAGAAGACAAGGGCAACAGGTATAAACAAATTTAGTGCGCGGACGCTTGCTTCGACATGCGCACGAGGTTGGAGAGGAACTTGGCCTGGTCGGCCGTTCGGTGAATGTACACAATCTTGTCGCCCGAGAACGAGTAGTTGGAGACACCGTCGATCGACACTTCGCGGTCGAGCACGTTGCGGAAGAGGTCGAGGAACTCCTTGTTCATGCACTCGCCCGTGTCCTTGATCGTGCCCGTAAAGACCCAGTAGACGCGAAAGTGCTGGCTGCGCGGCCCGCCGCAGTCGATGCGCGTGTGCGTGATCTGGAAGTTCTTGAAGAGACACTCGGTGCAGAGGTAGTCGAGCACAATGGCGTCCTTCCCGCGCAAATGCACCGAGTTTTGCGGCCCGCTCACGATCGAGTCTTCGCGAAAGTACTTCATCGTCTCTTCAATCATGCTCGCATTGTACATGGCGTGCACGTCTTCGATGATGCGCGTGCGCGCGAGCTGGAGCGCCTCGTACTCCGAGTCGGTGAGAATTTTCTTGGTCGTCGCGACCGAGCCCTCCATGCGGCTCTCGAGCTGGCGAATCTCGTTGAGTAGCTTGTTGCGGTGGTCTTCGAGGCGGCCCTTCTCGTTCTCCAAGTGGTTGATCTTGTCGAGCTTGCGCTGACGGCTCTTGCGCGCCGCAATGCGGTTGCGCTCCCGCCGCAGCTTCGAGTCGTTGCCGTGCCCTTCCGAGTTGTCTGAGCCGCTGTGCGTCGACGTCGGCGTGCCGCACTGGTTGGAGGACATCGCGTCCGCCCGCGAGTAGTCGCTGCTCAGCGTCGGCCGCGTCATCGAGAGGCCCGGGTTGCTGTGCTCCATGTAGTACGGCTGCTCGGAGCGGCCCATGCGCGGAAGGTGCGCCACGCACATGCCATGCGAGTGGGCTGCGTTCGGGCACATGGCGACCGAGCACCGGAGGTCGCCGACATGGTGGTTGTTGTTCATCTTCGTTTCTCGTCGACAAATGCGACCGTGCCCGAATTTTTTTCCACCAAAACGATCTGCATACAAACCACAAGGTATTTTTGAACGACGGCAACACGGGCTGACCTCAAGGAACACTATTTACTCTACATAATATAGTGTGATAGGCAACGGCTGTAGCAGCAACATGCCACGCAAGAACCAAGCGCAGCCAGATCAGTCACAACATGCAAGTGCCCAGCAACGGCGCTTCAGCGTCAGAGAGCTGCGAGGCTAGTCGCAGACAGTGTCGCTGACGTTGGTGTCCAGTGATCCTGGCAAGATTGAGTGACAGATCCGAATGCCACCAGCTACTAGTACTGACAGCCCGGCAAGAGCTCAAGCCATCAAGCCAATACACCCACCGTCGCACTGGACTTCAACAGGTACCGGTACAGCTCGGCGCGCACGACACGGTGTAGTCACCACCTGCGTCCAACGCCATGGGCTCAATTCTTCCTGCTCGTACGATGAATAGTCTCGCAGTCCTGACCCCCCCCCCAAAACGCGGCGAATATGACGCGGCAAATAAGACGCAGCTCCTCTCGGCGTTCGAGTCGGGCAGAACGCGGGCCAAGGTGTCGACGTCGGTGTCGTGCGAGGGCGTCGACTTTCCAATGTGCGGGTGGTCATTTGCGCCGACCCGATCGCATGCCCCCGCATGAGTGCCCAGGTAGGCTTCCTGACATTAATTGCACTAGGCGAACGATCGTGGTTGGCGCGATCGTTCGCCCAGTGCAATTAATGTCTGAAAATGGCTAAAAAGAGTCGTCGTCCACGATTACGGTACTGTACATCTGCTGCTGCCCGACCTGCAGGGCGTGTGTGATCCTCAGGCGTTCTCGCTCCTCTTCACTCTGCCGCAATGAGCCACTGCATCACTCTGAGATGTTTTGGTAGGTGGCACATTTGGATCTCGTGGAAGCCTCGTCACGTGGCCTTGGTGCGCGGTGGGTGAACCTCTGTCTCGAACGCACAGCCTACTCGTAGCGCGTGTGGGGGTTGGGTCGGAGCGCAACGAACCTAAATACGAGAGGTAGCCATTCGGTTGGGCATCTTGGACGGCGCCATTGTCCCAAATCAAGTCAAAGCCGCCAACCTACATGCAGCGATACGACGTGTGGGCAGTCGACCACATCACGTACGTGCTGCTCGTTGCCGCTGCGCTGTCTTTCCATGTCGACGACCTGCATCGTGTGCTTGATCAAGTTCCACTTGAGGTTGTAGTCCTCGTCCGTGTCTAAGCAAAAGCATCACATTTGGACGGGTGCTCGCTCGTTTACACGGACCTCCCGTGAGAGACGGCGACGCGTTCACTTCGAGGAGCCACGGCTTCAAGTCGCTGTCGATGAGCACATCATAGCCGTAGAGCTCGAAGCAGTGTTTGTTCTGGATCAAGATGGGCTGGACGGCCTGGAGCGACCGCAGAACGACCATCTACGACATGTACCTACTAGGCCGCCAAATTCTCTGAAAAAGTATTACTTGGATGTCATAAAAGAGCATGTCGACAGCCTGCACGCCGTGCTTGGAGACCATGAATTGCTTGAGGTGCGCGAGCGGCCACTTGCAGCCAACGGTTTTGTCGTAGTCGGACGCCGTTTTCTGGACCGACGCATTGGTCAAGTGCATGTCTACGCCAGTCGCGTCAGCTTTTTCGTCGAGATAAGGATACTTGTGTACACAAGTTGTCCATTGTCGTCTTGTCTTGCGAATAGCGCGCGCTCGAGAAGCGACCAAAGCCTGGTCTCGATAGTATCAACTTGATACGACGAGCCAAGCAGGTACCTGCGCGGTACATCCACACAATCAGCGGCGAAAAGGACGTGACGAGCACGTAGAGCCGCAAATCAAACTTCTTGCCTACACATACGCTGTTCCACTGCCACAAATAGAGAGTTCTACCTCCGATCGTGTACGGGTTCTCAATGTACTTTTGAACAATGTACGTATCGGACGTCTTGGTCTAGTCACGTCGTTGAGATTGAGATTGAGGTTGACGGAAGGATGGAAATTGGACGGTGGGGTGACCGTCAATGCACCTGGACAACGTCGGTTCTCCACGTATGGTCCTTCTTCCACTCGCTAATTTGGCTGAGCTTGTCAAAGAGAAAGATACCGCGGCCTTGCGCCTTCCCGATCGGCTTCATGATCCAGAGCGCGCCAGGATACCGCTTGAAGTCCTCGAGAAACATGCCATACTCCATCGGCAGCACGAACGTGGCGCTCCAAAAGTCCGGTATGTCGTCCGACGCGAGAAGGTCGCTACGTGTAGCTTTAGTCCTTGATGCGTGCTTACTTGGCGTACTTCTTGGACTGCTGCCGCTTCATGCGCTTGAGGTTCTTGATGAGAAGGTCCTTCCGCGTGAGCTCGTAATGGTTCTTGAAGTGGCTGATGCGCTGGTGGTCGCGCCACTTGGGCTCCATGGCGTCAAAGTTCTCGCGCACCCAGCCCACGTCGGCCCAGTGCAAGTCCCACTCGACGTCGCTCTCGGTCTCTTCCCACCCGTCGAGGGCGGCCATGACGTCGACAACCGTGTTGTGGAGCGACGTGCGGAAGCGGACCTTCACGCTCGCATCCCGTGGCGTAGTCGTCGTCGTCGTCCTACGCAGAAGCATAGGCATGCAGGCTCGTCTTCCTTGCGCACCGCTTCTCGCGGGTCTCGGGCCGGCGCTTGCGGAGGTCCATGGATCTTGCGTGTTTTTAGCCGCTTTGCTTGTTACGACCGCTAGAACAACGTTATAACGCGCCCATCTGATCTATAACACCAACTGGGAACTTCGAAGCTTGGACAGAGGTGGACAAGGGTCGGTTTCGTCCACCCTCATGATGCCAACAGTTGCGCTCGAGCTCGCTGAATTTCTCGAATTTTAGCCTCTCTTCCACCCAGCACTTCCACCCTCTTGTGTGCGACACCAGATGTGGTCGCGGCTCGTGGCAGCAGCTCTCGTCAGCTGCGACGCGAAGACTTCAGTGAGCCATCAAGAAGAACCCGAAAACCAGGTTCTGGAATTTGCCCGTCAAGACGCGTGCACGTGATTGGCTGCCACATGGTGCAACTTGACGATGATTGGCTGAAATTAATCGAGCGCTTGCAAACAGAAGAAAAAGGCCAGCGCGACTTCAACTTGGAGCAGCACAGGACGACAGAAAGTCGCACAACTCAATCTCCTCCGCGATGGCCACCACGCTCAAGTACAGCGCCAACGTCGAGATGCAGGCCAAGAACTGGCTCGGCCTCACGACGTGGAAGTTCCAGAACTGGGCGCTCGACGGCAGCTCGCTCACGATCGCCCACGCCAGCTGCCTCAAGCGCGACGCCAACAGCACCGTCAAGTACACGGTCGTGCACGGCGGCGCGTGGAGCGCCCAGCAGTTTGGTCTCCGGGTCCAGACAATCGAGAACGGCGAAATCTTTGCCTGCGCGACCTCCAAGACCGCGTGGGCCATGTGGCTCAACGCGTTCTTCGCCCTCGACGCCAAGAACAAGCTGCAGACGTCGCGCGACTCGACGACGTCGACGACCGAGACACAAGGGAGCGACGACGAGCGCTCCATCACCGACTCGCCACCGCGGCGCCTGACAAAGAAGGTTTCGTTCAGCGGCGACGTTCGGGTGCGCATGATCGAGCCGCGGCAACCGACCGAGCCCGAGCTGAACGCAAAGTTTGCCCTCCAAGCGGCCATCTTTAGCTGCTGATCGGCAGCTGCCGCGTGTGGCGTCCCTGTGCCACGTATATTATTTGATGTGTGAATGTAGCATAGTAGAGGCAAGTGCTGTTGTAAATTAAATATGAAAAACGTCGCAACCCATCTTACTCTCAAACCTGTCTCTCGTCCTTTATGATCTGCAGCTCCTCGCCTGCCTCCTTGATGTGCATCGAGCGAGCTTGGGCTATCATAGGCGTGCACATTATATTACCTACTAGTACAACCACTGGCAGCGACAGGATGCCACCATCGCGGCTCATATGGCGGCGATTCCATGCAGCTTGGGTCGACCTAGCTGCCCACCTCCGTCAATGTTGTCTTGAGCGATAGAAAAGCGCCCCAAGATTCGCAAGATGTCAACGCAGTGCTTGCCATGGTATTGCGGCTCGCCCTTTCATAAACCGTGGCATCACCTGCCGGTTCTATGGGACGAGGCGACATAGAACCCGTGGCGTCCACATCGCCGTTATCACGTGAGACGACTCTGAGATATTGGAAGGCGATTCAGATAGTGTTGAGAATATTTTAGTCGCAACTTCAAGGTGGATGCACGCCACCTCATCGCAAATACAATACACACCTTCGGTTTGTATGGATCTTTGCACATCACGCGCGTCAATACAAATCTTGCGATCAAATAAAACGAACCGAATAAAATGACATTCTGGTTCAAGTTGCCAAAAACACGACAAGATACCGTTGCCAGATCGCGCGGGATTTTGTCACCCACTTCGGCACGTCGGAGGCGTCCGGTGGGCTGCTCACTTTTCATTTGCCTTCGCACCACCATGCACCACTTTACCAAGATCTACCACCCGTACTTCCACGCGCTCTCGAGCTTTCCGGACCCCGAGGGCTCGGAGGCCATCTTCCTCGACATGATCAAGGAGAACCCCATCATGCCGGCCACGGAGCGCTGGTGCATCCAGACCCAGATCGCACGCACGTACCTCCAGCGCGCCAAGTACCCCGAGGGCCTCGCCGTCCTTGATGCCATCGAAGCCGAGGTCGCCGCCGACGACCTCAAGCACAAGAACGAACCGACCAACCCGCTCAAGGTCGAGGTGCGCGTCCGCTGCCACGCCGAGCGCGCGCGCATTCTGCGCGACATGAAGGAGAAGGCCAAGGCCCTCCCGCTGCTCGCGACTGCGTGGACGCTCATCGAGTCGGTGCCGGCGTTCCCGGACGAGGACCTCGCGCTGGACGTGCTGCACCTCCTCGCGATGCTCCAGAACGACCCTAACGACAAGATCTCGTGGAACAAGCGCGCGTTTGCGATGGCGACCAAGTCGACGCACCCGGACGCCACGCGCTGGGTCGCGGTCCTCGGCGACAACCTCGGCTGGAGCTACCTCGAGACCAACCACGCCGACGACGCCGTCACGCACTTTGAGGCCGCGCTCGCCGCGCGCAAAGCCATTGGCGACGCCGAGTGCATCCGCCTCGCCAAGTGGATGGTGGCCCGCGGTCTGCGCGCGGCCAAGAAGAACGAAGACGCCATCAAGGTCCTCGCCGAGCTCGAGACCGAGTACGCGTCGATCGACGACTGCGACGGCTACGTCTGCGAAGAGATGGCCGAGAACCTCCACGAGCTCGGCCAGGACGAGGCCGCCAAGCCGTACTTTAAGAAGGCGTGGACCGCGCTCCAGAACGACACGCTCATGTGCGAGCACCACCCCGAGCACCGTCTCGAGCGTCTCCACGAGCTCGGCAACTAGTGTGTAGATATTGTTTTCCGTAATGAATACTGTTGTATGTACACGTTCATATATATGTACACGTGGCGTGCTGAGAGCGGCGAAAGGGTTCACATGTCAGTCGGTAAAATACATCGATGGAAATGTGAACTTCGACGCCTTGCGATCCTGACCCGGCACTGGCGCGATGCAGTATCTCTTGCCTTGGTTGCTCGGCCGTGCGTTGTCGGTTCTGCGTGGTTGGCATTCTTTGGCGTCAAGAAGGTTCGAGTTGAGGCTGTGTTCTTGCCGCGTCGTATCTTCGTTGCATGTACCTCGTCACGTGCAATGAGACTTGCGTGAAATCGACGAACTCTCGTAAGGTGAATCGGCGTTGGCTAATGTTTACCGCATAGTCAAAAGGACATTGCGAGGATGCCTACCGTATATTTGCTTGTTGGTTCAAGACTGGAGGATCATTCTGTGCATATTACTTGCATTGCTAGCGCATAACAAGCCCTGAAAGGCGCACAGCGCGACGCGGAAATTCGTGCCTACCGGAAATTGGGTTGGAGGCCGGACGACCCTAGAAATAGGATCTTCGATCTGTAAAATTTGAATAACTCATTTCAACAACGACCCGGACACGGCGAGCGGTTGTGTTTTGGTCTGTCGCATATCTTCTCGCAATCTGATTGGCCACCTTGGTATCCGGATGACCATCAATGACAACCAAACACGAGCAAACGCGATCCGGTCAAATCCTGTCAGATTCACCGTGCACCAGCAACAAGCTTTGAGCTCACAACTCATTCTGCTTCCTCCCAGCAACACACTACCAGCAGCATGCTCGCTCGCAACATCGCCCTCTTCGACGCCCCCAAGCCCTACGGCCTCATGTGCTTGACGGTCACCATCCACGAAGCG
>NW_008246095.1:431838-433365 GCF_000281045.1 Saprolegnia diclina VS20 | reverse complement strand
TTAAGAAGGCGTGGACCGCGCTCCAGAACGACACGCTCATGTGCGAGCACCACCCCGAGCACCGTCTCGAGCGTCTCCACGAGCTCGGCAACTAGAGTCGTTTCCATCTAGTCGATATATCTAATACTAGTCTGCATGTACTATCATCAGTGCTTCGTTGTTGCGTTCTTGGAGGATGGACGAGAGTGATCAATGATCGAGCTAGGCTTAGACGTGTCAATTAAGATTAATAGAAGTAAATACAGCGAATCGACTACACGCGTCTAGGCCGCCGCTGCCGTGGTCCCGGCCGGCGACGCCAGCGGCTGTGCCTTGGTCTCATCAACGCCGTGCACCTTGACATACGTCGCAATGTCACCGCGGAGCTGCAACCCCAAGCGGACCTCGCCCTGCTGGGAGCCGCGGACCGTGAGCGGGAACCACGCATCCACAGACGCGCCGCTCAAGAGGCCCGCCAGCGGAATCGTGCAGGCACCGGCGTCACCACTGAACCACGCCGAGGCGTCAGTGAGCTGGATGGACAGCGTCTCGTCGCGGGGCTCGGCGACGTAGATGTGGAAGGTTTCGTTCCAGTCGTTGTTGGCGCTCGTTGTCTGGAGCTGGACGTCGTCGTGGACCTTGATTTGGGCGTACACGGCGGAGGCGTGCGTTTGGCGCGCTTCGTGGATGGTGACCGTCAAGCACATGAGGCCGTAGGGCTTGGGGGCGTCGAAGAGGGCGATGTTGCGAGCGAGCATGCTGCTGGTAGTGTTGCTGGGAGGAAGCAGAATGAGTTGTGAGTTCAAAGCTTGTTGCTGGTGCACGGTGAATCTGCTGGTTCGGTTGTTGATGTTGGAAGTTGCTGCGATAACGACCCTCGTCAACCTGACCGGGTTGTGAGCACGGAATGGAATCCAGTGCAACAACACCGTGCAAACCTGCTGACTTGTGGTTTGTTCAAAGCTCGAGATGCGACAACTGTAGAAAAAGTTGCGGACGGCGAAATTTGTATTTCACAACCAGCTTGATTTACCATGACATCTCACCCCAGTTGTGGGCGATCCGGGCAATTGAAAATAAATGATTTTGTCTCAACCACCAAGACGCAAGCCGAAAGCGATTGTAGCTGGAGGTATGCTAGGGTTGGCTAGAACTAAAGGCATTAAATTTGGTCGAGATGAAGGATCTTACGCTCAGTTTCTCGTAATCGTATACATGACTATCTGGAGCGTCGTTATTGATCGCTACACTTGTACAGAAGGTATCATCGCTGCTGGGGCAGAGAAGAGAGCGGTGCTTGCGTCGCACCGTGCCCTCCTCTGCATCGTTGCGTCAACAACCCGGACACGGCGAGCGGTTGTGTTCTGGTCTATCGCATATCTTCTCGCAATCTGATTGGCCCCTTTGGTATCCGGATGACCATCAATGACAACCAAACACGAGCGAACGCGATCCGGTCAAATCCTGTCAGATTCACCGTGCACCAGCAACAAGCTTTGAACTCACAACTCATTCTGCTTCCTCCCAGCAACACTACCAGCAGCATGC
>NW_008246095.1:408973-430168 GCF_000281045.1 Saprolegnia diclina VS20 | reverse complement strand
CGGTCTTCTTGGCGTCTTCAATGTTGGCCGGCGACAAAAGCGCCTCGCTGTTGGCCAGCACGACCTTCTTAGGCCAGAGCATACCGATAACGAGGACGCCAAACCCGATCGAGATGCCGCCGACGAGACCGAACGCGTACTTGATGCCTTCGACCGAGCCGCGGAACTTGGCGGGGATCGGCATAAAGACAAAGACAGCAAAGATCGCACCAAGACCCGACATGAGACCGACGAGACCGCTGAGCTTGCCGCGACCGCCCTCCGCCGAGTAGTCGGCGAGCACGGCCGTGAGCATGCACGAGGTGGCGGCCGTCCCGAGCGCAAACACAAAGCGGTAGAAGACGAGGTCCGTGCTGACGCCAGTCGCGTACGGGTACAAAATGAGCGCGAGACCCATAAAGCCAAAGCCCGCGCCGTAAATGAAGTTGCGGCCGACGCGGTCGCTCAAGACGCCCCAGACATACACCATGACGAGCGAGATGCACTGGTCAAAGAACGTGAGGTTGCCCGTGATGTTGCCGAGGTCCTTGGACGAGACGTTGAGGATGCTGCCGAGCACGAAGCCTTGGGACGCGTTGAGGAAGACATACATGCAAATGGCAAAGCCGGACGCGAGCACAAAGCCGATGAAGTTGATGTACGTCACGTTCTCCTTGACCGAAATGAGCTTGAGGAACTTCCACGAGTTGGTTTCTGCATTCGAGTACAGCATCGTGCCGAGGACGTTGTGTGCCGGAAAAGGCGAATTGAAGAATGAGTGAAGTGTCGGGCTCGAAATTGTCGTTGCGAGGCATTGGACCAACAACGTTTTCACGGGTCTGGTGAAGGTGCTAGGGCTTGGTCAACATGTCCTCTAGTTGGTTTAATATACAGGTGGTGGAGAAGCGATGCGTCAGCGTCAGTGACCAAGTTGAAGCCATCGGCGTGGGACGAAGCGGCGAGAAATCTCAACGAGCGGAGCTGCAGTGGTGGTATGCGCGTGCGGGCTCGATCCAATCCAAAGCCGTTCGGCGCGTGATTGGAGCCTCCTGTGGCCAATGACAATGGGTCGTAATCGATTTGATGATCGATCACGTCACGGACACGATGAGAGCAAGAAGGCCCGGATGATTATGCCGACAGACGTGATGGCCTAGTCCGCGACCAGCGTTTGTGCTACCCTTGCGTCGAGGATGGGGCTTTGCAATCGAGTCTCGCGTACGACATTTGTACGTGGATAAAGGTAGCTATGATAAGTCGGGTACGTTTATTCGGAAAGTGGTGTGCATGATTGAACAATGTCGCCATGGTCGAGCGAGTGGTACATGTACCGGGCATGCAGTACTTGTCAATTGTATTGCGGACAGTACATGTCCCCTAGACCATCTGGTGATGGGATGTCAGAGTTCAGTTGGCGGAGAGTTGCACGACGATGCGATGCACTGCAGCCACGTATACATACGAACATTGCAACCAATGGTTTCGTCGCGTGGAGTTATTGTGTCGACACTGGGCTCTAAATTTATACTTCTAGTAGCTCTTCTAGTAGTGAAAACATTATACGTACAGGGGGGCTATCAAATTCGTGCTGATGATTTTTGTGTCCCAAATAATCCACTGAAGTCCTGCATTCGCCTGTCTGGGTGGCCACCGCGCTGGAATATGCAGCGGCTCATTTCGGGGCGGGTGGCAAAGTTCAAGATATACACTGACGGAATGTTGAAGCTTCTGGACACGATTGGTCGGTGCAATAAAACAAAATATGCTACGTAGTACTACACTATGTATGAACACACGAGCGTGCGTTCAAGGCCCGCGGTTGGCTTGCGCGCGTGCTGTAAAAGGCACATTAGAGGTTTACATACAGAAATCTCGAGCGCGAGCTGTTCGTACGGTAGCCACCCTGTCGCAGAACATGTGCAGTCATCGCCGCACAAACGCTAGTGTCTCTAACCTAGCAAGCATTCCAAGGTCGCACGCAGGACTGAACCCATGACCTCCATGTGATCTTTTCAGCTTCCTGACGTGATCGATCATCAAAGCGTTTACGGCGCATTGTCATTGGTCGAACGCTGCCCAATACGAAACGTTCTACCCGCTCATTGGCCCGAGTCCTCCGGTCTACACGTGGACGACTTGTCATGCCCATTGACCCACACAGATCCTGAAGTTGACCGTTGCTGCTCTAGCGATCTTCCGCGCTTTATCTCAGGAGATATGCTAGCTGCATAAAGCGCAGCCACACGCCGCACGCGGCCCATCCGACCTTCAACAAATTAACTGGTTGTAGTCTAGAGCTCCTAAAACAAGCCCGACACTTCACTCATTCTTCAATTCGCCTTTTCCGGCACACAACGTCCTCGGCACGATGCTGTACTCGAATGCAGAAACCAACTCGTGGAAGTTCCTCAAGCTCATTTCGGTCAAGGAGAACGTGACGTACATCAACTTCATCGGCTTTGTGCTCGCGTCCGGCTTTGCCATTTGCATGTATGTCTTCCTCAACGCGTCCCAAGGCTTCGTGCTCGGCAGCATCCTCAACGTCTCGTCCAAGGACCTCGGCAACATCACGGGCAACCTCACGTTCTTTGACCAGTGCATCTCGCTCGTCATGGTGTATGTCTGGGGCGTCTTGAGCGACCGCGTCGGCCGCAACTTCATTTACGGCGCGGGCTTTGGCTTTATGGGTCTCGCGCTCATTTTGTACCCGTACGCGACTGGCGTCAGCACGGACCTCGTCTTCTACCGCTTTGTGTTTGCGCTCGGGACGGCCGCCACCTCGTGCATGCTCACGGCCGTGCTCGCCGACTACTCGGCGGAGGGCGGTCGTGGTAAGCTCAGCGGTCTCGTCGGTCTCATGTCGGGTCTTGGTGCGATCTTTGCTGTCTTTGTCTTTATGCCGATCCCCGCCAAGTTCCGCGGCTCGGTCGAAGGCATCAAGTACGCGTTCGGTCTCGTCGGCGGCATCTCGATCGGGTTTGGCGTCCTCGTTATCGGTATGCTCTGGCCTAAGAAGGTCGTGCTGGCCAACAGCGAGGCGCTTTTGTCGCCGGCCAACATTGAAGACGCCAAGAAGACCGCCAACGGCGACCTTGTCGTCGAGAAGCCCAGCTTCCGCACGTGTGCCAAGGCCGGCTTTGCGGCTGCGAAGGACCCGAAGGTGCTCCTCGCCTACATTGGCAGCTTCCTCGCGCGCGGCGACACGATCATCATCACGGCGTACCTCCCGCTCTGGATCTACAAGTACTACATTGAAAACAACCTGTGCGCGGCCAAGGACGCCAACTCGCCCACCTTTCGCCGCGAGTGCCGCAGCGCCTTCATCACGGGTGCGATGGTCAGCGGCGTCGTGCAGGTCGCGGCGCTCGCGAGCGCGCCCGTCTTTGGCTTCCTCCTCGACAAGGTCTACCGTCCGTTCATCGTGCTCCTCTCGGCGCTCATTGGCTTTGTCGGGTACTTTTGGATGTTTGTGTCGCCTGACCCGACTGCCAGCAACATGCTCTACATTGCCGCGGTCGTCGGTGTCGGCGAAATGGGCATGATCGTCTCGTCGCTCTCGCTCGTCACGTCGCGCTCGATCCCGACCGAGCTCCGTGGCAGTGTCAGCGGCGCCTACTCGCTCTGCGGCACCATCGGTATCCTCATCACGTCCAAGCTCGGCGGCTACCTCTTTGACGTCTGGACGTCGACGGCGCCCTTCTTCATCATGGCTATTGTGAACGTACTCGCGGCTGTCATTGCCATCTACGTCTCGATCAAGGACATCAAGAAGACCAAGGAAGTCAGCGCCGACGATGGCACGACGCGCACGCTGCGCCAAGTGCAGTTTGATGAGCCCGAGCTCCGCCTCCATTAGACGCTAGTCTATAATTGATGTGATATTGTTGTTTGAACCTTTTACATTGGAGTACATTGCTCCCTCGGCTTTTGCCGTGCCCTTCAAGTGGTGCGTTGATTCTTGTTCTATAGTCGTATATTGGAGTAATCGGGAACTACCGGTACTCTTCGGTATCGAAAAGGCCCAAAAGGAATTAGCTATTAGGCTCAGAAGCAGCTCAAGCTGAGAGGAACCGACCAGGAACAACGCGATCGCTAAAAAGTATCTGTCCAGCGGACGCCATCGATCCGGATCTTGGTGGGCAAAGTGGGTAGCCAATCAAAGGCCGCGGAACGTGTCACACGCCAATCAGATGCGATGGCAGCCAGGTTGCAGCTCGCCGCCCACTTGCGATTTGCCCATGTTGTACGCAACGGCCGAGACGCGGACGTGGAAGTTCCTCAAGCTCATTGCGCTCAAGGAGAATGTCACGGGCCTCAACTTTGTCGCGTTCGTCCTCGCGTCAGGCCTCGCGATCTGCATGTACGTCTTCCTCAGCTCCACGCAGGTACAGACTCCACACGTTGCATCCGCATGATAACGTGGCCACCAGGGCTTTGTGCTGGGCGACATTTTGCAAGTGCCCGTGACCAAGATTGGCGACATCTCGGGCAACCTCACGCTCTTTGATGAGTGCATCTCGCTCGTCATGGTGTACGTCTGGGGCGTCTACAGCGACCGCATTGGCCGCCACGGCATTTACGGCCTCGGCTTTGTCCTTATCGGCGCCGGTCTTCTCGCCTACCCGTATGCGACCAGCTACAACTCAGATCTGATTGTGTACCGCGCGCTATACGCGTTCGGTGCGGCTGCCACGTCGTCGATGCTCACGGCTGTTCTCGCCGACTACGCGGCCGAAAGCGTACTATTCGTCGTCGTATACACATGGTATGCCAACGAGATCGCTTTCCTAGGACCGGAGCAAGATCAGTGGCCTCGTCGGGCTCATGTCGGGCGTTGGCGCGCTCCTCGCGGTCTTTGTGTTTCTTCCGCTGCCCGCCAAGTTTGCGTCCGTCGTCGACGGCCTCCGCATGTCGTATGCGATTGTCGGTGGCGTCTCGATTGTGTTTGGCTTCTTCCTCCTCTACGCGCTCCGGCCTAAAGCCTCTACCAAGGACACGGCGTTGCTTCCGAACGACCACGAGACGATCGGGCTTGAGCAGCATGCCAAAAGCGACGCCTTGCCGCCGACGTTTCTGGAAGGCTTCAAGGCGGGCGTCGCGGCGGCGTCCGACGGCAAGGTCCTCTTGGGCTACATGGGCAGCTTCCTCGCGCGCGGCGACACGATCATCATTACGATATTTCTGCCGCTCTGGGTCTACAAGTATTACATTGAACACAAGTTGTGTGACGCGACCGATGTCAACGCGCCCGACATCAAGGACGACTGCCGCAAGGCGTATATCACCGCGTCGATCGTTGGCGGCGTCGTGCAAACCGCCGCGCTCATCGCTGCGCCCCTCTTTGGCTACCTTGGCGACCGCGTCTACCGTCCGTTCATCGTGCTCCTCTCGACGATCATCGGCTTTGTCGGGTACTTTTGGATGTACGCCTCCAAAGACCCGACCTCGCCCATCATGTTTGCCGTCGCGATCGTCGTTGGCGTCGGCGAAATGGGCATCATCGTCTCGTCGCTCTCGCTCGTGACGTCCAAGGCGATCCCCGCGCAACTACGTGGCAGCGTCAGCGGCGCCTACTCGTTCTGCGGCACGGTCGGAATTCTCATCACGTCCAAGCTGGGCGGGTACCTCTTTGACCACTGGACGTCGACAGCCCCCTTCTTCATCATGGCGATCGGCAACGTTCTTTGCGCGCTCGTTGCGATCGGTGTCATGTGGAATGACGTGGCCAAGGCACGGACGTCGCCATCAGGCGAGCGCGTCCCGCTCTTGCGCTCGTTGCGGGAGATGCAGCTCAACCAAGACGAGTTGCGGCTGCTTCGCCACCAGCAGTAGAATACGGCGCAAGATGCATTGGAATATCAAAATAAAGGTTTTCAAATGTAATATGTCTTGATCAAACGCAGTACGAGATACATAAACATGCCTCTGCTACATGCAGCAATCATTGTCGTGACGCGCTTTAGGCCACGGGGTTGGCCACATCCATGGTCCGCAGAATGGACGGTAAATGCTTCAAGTGATTGCGAACATCCTACACAGCTGCTCGTATTACCCAGGACGGCGCGCCATGGACGTACCTCGACGTATGCGAGTCGCTCGAGCGCCATCGTGATCTTGTAGAGCTCAATGTCGGTTTTGCTCCCGCGATACCTACGTCGTCGATGCATTATTCGGGCGCATTACGTTGGTGAGCTGTCTACTCGGAGCAAATGAGGGCGTTGGCCGGGTGCTTGGCGGCGACTTCGGCCGTGTCGTCGATGAGAACAACGTCCTTGAGGTCCCGGCCAAGCTGCGTGAGGTCTTTGATCAAGTGACCGCGCTAGTACATACGACGAGTCGGAGCTTGCAGATATGAAATCAAAGTACCCACCTCTTCGTGCAGCGAGCACGCGTCTCGGTACAGGCGGTATTGAATGTTAGCTTTTGTGTCCATTTCATCAATGAGAAGGTCCGTAAACTAGCAGCCAAAACCGTGGGCTGTACTCATCCTGCACGACCATGTACCTTCTTGTCGCTCGCGGTAAAGACGACGAGGTCGTAGTAAATAGCGAGCGTCTGGAGCAAGTAGTGGACGCCCGGCCGGAGCGAGACGTAGATGGTGGTTTGCAGCTTGGAATACGTCATGCGCAAAACAGCGACAAAGTCGGCGTTCGGGATCGGCTGCCAGGTCGCATGAGCCATCGCGATGCAACATCGATGCAGCTATACCTCGAACGAGCGGAACCACAGAGTCCGGTCGAGGTCGAGCACCAAGCACTTTTTGGCGCTTGCGTGCTTGAGGCGAAGGCCCGCAAAGAGGCATCGGAACTCCTTCTCGAGCCAAACGCGCCAGAGACCGCGGAGCGCAATGTCGCGGGCCTTGAGGCGGCGTCGAAGCGACGTGTACACGCGCTCGCAGACGGCGCGGTGACCGGAGCCATCGTCACCCTGGGACACGACTAGGTGCGCGCGTCTCTTTGAGCATGCAATGCGAGAAACCTGTCGACGTACACGCATCGAGCGTCGCTCGCACGGTCGCAAGCCACTGGCCGCCGTCGCGGGTCACGGCGACTTCGTCGGCACCGACGCCTGCGTGTAGGCTCTCGAGCACGTGCCGGACGTGGTCCACGCCCGTGACGCCATCGCCCGTGTTGACGCGAAGCGGGTGGTCGTCGACCATCATGACGAGGCGCGGACAGTCCAGTCGCCCTAAAGGACGACGAGCCATGAGGCGCGCGTGGGAGGCGCCAGCGCACGGGCGAGGGGCTGGGGCGTCGCGTCGAGCATCGGGACCTCTTCCGGCGGGAGGTAGCAGCAGACGGCGAGGACCGCTGCCCATATCCTCTCGACGAGGTCGACCAGCGTGTCCATGCTCGACCCCGCTGCTTGGGCCAAAAACGGTGCTTTCCGTTTCATGGTGCAAGATTGCTATTTTGAATCTACACGTTTCATTGGCCAAAAAGAGGTCACATATTCGGCACCCGACCAATCCCACGCACTTCCGAGAGGCCATTGGCCAAAATGACACCACCACCGACGCCAGAATACAAAACGCAAGATGAATCTGTCCTTTTACCATGGGTCAATAATAAAGACCCATGCCTTTTACGAAGTTGGGGATGGGACCGACTAACTAACGACGGGCAATACGTCCTCGAGCGGCGTCCGGTGCCAGTCGAAGTCGCTAAAGTCGTCGCACGTGTCGACCAAGTTGCCCGCGACAGCTTGCGACGTGAACTGATTGGCAAAGTAGTGCGTATCCGTCTTGTCGGCAAGGTGTGGCACGAACGGGACGGGCACTTGCTGGATCCCGAGCTGGTACCAGTCGACGCTGGCCAAGAACGGGTGCTCGAGGAGCTGCTCGGCCGTCCAGCGCTCCTTTGGGTCCAAGTCGAGACAGCGCTGGAGGAACCGGACCGCGTCAGGCGACAAGTAGGTCGGGTAGAGCACTTGGCCTTTCACGATCTTATCAAAGAGCACGCGCCGGCCGCGCGTCGTGTAAAAGGGCGGAAGACCCGTGAGCATCTCGAAGACGACGCAGCCGAGGCTCCAGACGTCGGCGGGGAGGCCGTACCCGACGCCCAAGATCACCTCGGGTGCCATGTAGTCGACGCTGCCGCAAAATGAGTACGTCGTGTCCGTGGGCGACAATGCCTGCTTGGCGAGGCCAAAGTCGGCGAGCCGAACGTAGCCTTTCGCGTCGAGGAGGATGTTTTCCGGCTTCAGATCGCGGTACGCCACGTGGGCGTGGTGCAGGTACACGAGCGCGCTCACGATCGAGGACGTGTAAAAGATGACGCGTGCCTCCGGCATCTGCGGCGTCGCCTCGAGAAGCGAGTACATGTCGCCGCCAGGGCAGTACTCAAGCACAAAGTGGTAGTGCGTTGGCGTCTCGAACGCGCCGTCCATACGGATGACAAACGGGTGCGACGCGGTCGAGAGAATTTGGCGCTCGACGAGGAGCCGCACCGCCTCGTCGCCGCAGATCTTTCTCTTGTCGATGCTCTTGATCGCGTAGAGGACGTCAGTTGAGACGGCGCGACTGAGCACGACCGACCCAAACGCACCAGTGCCCAGCACTTGGAGCTGCTCATACTCTTCGCGGACTGACGGCGCGCGGAATGCGACCCGCTCAGGCAACGCCGGTGGTTGTTCGCGGAAGCGCCAAGCGTCGAGCGCATACTGCAAGTGCATCCACTGCTTGACGAGGTGCCAGCGCTCACCGGCGGCGTCCGGCGCCTTGCCGCTCAGCTCGAGCGCTTTGCCCCGGAGCAGCTGGACGCAGAGGTCGAAGACGTGAAGCTGCGGGGTATGCATCGCCTCGACTTTCGACGAAGAGGGCGCTTTCGTGGTGGACGTATCTTGGCGGGGTCGAGGAAGAGCGCAGGAAGCGGCGGCGACGTCCGCGGCAGGTGGCGGCCAAAGGGCGAATGACCAACCCCTTCTGCCACCATCACGTCTCAGAGGTTCTGGGACAAACCTCGAAAAATCCAGAAACCACAGAAGTTTATCGGGACGCCACAGGAATAGTGTGAGTCACGCAGCCCCAGAACACTGCCTCCCCCCAACGACACGCATCTTGATTTGCCTCTTGTGCAATAAGATCGGATCTTAGTGCTTCTACAACCTGTCAAACCTCGTGGCAAGCCGTCAACGCGGCGCACCTCCCTCGCCGCGCGGTTGCGAGGACTCGAGAAGGGTCGCTTCACAGTCGACATCACCAGAGTGGCACGACCCCTCAACCAACCAACCTCTCTGACATTGCCACAGCCTCCTGCAGGCATTCGACGAGCCATAATGACACTATTTACAAAAAGGGACAAAAGTGTTTTGCCCGTGCCAGCACCGCGTCGTCAGCTGTGGGCTTCGCGACCGTGCCACAAGAATTTCAGCGCAGCTACTTTTGTCGCGCCTTCGCGCTCAGAATAGATCGCCCCGTCAGCAGATCTTGGTGCAAAGAGACGCAAGATTCGTCGCACTCGACCTTTGCATCGTCGTTCGGCGTTTCGTCTGAAAACACATGAGAGTCTTGGCGCTTGAGCTACCTCTTGCCGTTGATGCTACAATTGTAGCGAGCCGGCGGTTGACCTCGGCTTTTCCTGGGCTTGTTGGAGGGTTGCCGCCGAAAATACCCCGCGAAACACCCAAGGCGTTGATGCCAACGACTTCTGCGCACGTGTCGCTGTCGGCACTGGTCGTGCCTCCTTCAGGTTTCGACTGCACGTAGTATGTACAAGTATGAGTGATGGAAGAGGTTGCTCACGGAACCCAAGAGCTAGTACAAGCTATAGATTTGCTATAGATGGGATCCTTGACAAGGGTGCCAAAGCGACACACGGGTCTTCAGCGCACTGTGGAGAGCATACCCGACGCGCTTGCAGTGTCGGCCTGTACCTTCTTTGGTATCTCCAGTCGCCTCGGGCGACAACCCATGAGCAGGGTCAGCGCGAGTGCTTGCGAGGCCAGCGGTCTTGATTGTACCCGTGGTCGGCTCTAGCGCTCACGGTGGGACATTGGGCGCATGGAAGAATAGATTGCATTGCATTATAGCTGCACGACGAGGAGCACAAGACATGCGACGACACCCAGTGTGATGGTCGGCGTCCATGACGTGGCACCGCTGCAGGCAAGGGACGCAAGCGACGCCGGTTGGTTCTGCACCGTGCACGTCAACGCTTGTGTGGCGGCAAAGAACGATTTGCACTCCGAGTGCTGGCACATCTTGACCAGCACTTCGGGGTCTTGGGACGACACAGCGGCAATGTTGAGGCTCGCGGCGTTGATGCACGTGAGGCCGGCGGACGTGACCGTCGCCAAGTCTCCCGACGTGCACTCGAGCGCCGACGTCATCGCTACAAAGAGCACCGCGATGTACACGAATACGGGGTTCGGCTGCATGTGGACGATTGAGCAATGAGCGTGCCGGGCGCTGTGCGAGGCGTCGTAGAGGCTCGCCAGGGTCCAATCTCTTGGGCACGACATCTGGCAAATGCACTCACAGAACTCCTCAAAGAAAGTAACCACATACCGATTTGCTCCAGGTCACCCACCACAATGCGAGCCGAAACGAAGAAGCGCAATATCCTTTGACGTGGGCTTGGGCTGGTCGAAGCTAGCTAGCGGCTGACATCAAGCTCCCCATGGACTCGTCCGCGACTGCTACTGTTAGGTTGGATATACCAGCAAGCCGCCTCGAGCGTGGCAGCGTGGTGTGCGTATGCATCGGGCGCTCCGTCTCGCTGGGAAGGTGCGCAAGAGCGTCAAAGCGGCCGCGTGGATCAATTGCTTGAGGGCCGACGGCAATGAACTGATCATTTCCGATTAGGCAATGAACTGATCATTTCCGATTAGGCAATGAACTGCTCGTGTTCGAATTATAGCCAATCACAACGTCGTCAAGGCTTTGTGGACCAATGAGACGTCTCCACGAAATTTGACTTCTTTGTGACGGCAAACGTCGGCAGCTTCCATTTTGCATTTCCAAGCGCGTCGGATGCAGCAGCCCGGGTACCCGCAGGGCCAGTACGGCGGCCAGCCGCAGCAGTACGGCCAGCCGCAGCAGCAGCAGTATGACCAGCAGTATGCTCAGCAGCAGCAGTACGCTCAGCCGCAGCAGTACGATCAGCAGTACGCGCAGCAGCAGCAGCAGTATGGCCAGCCTCAAGCGCAGTACGGCCAGCCGCAGGCCCAGTATGGCCAGCCGCAAGGCCAGTATGGACAAGCCTATGGCGGCCAGCCCTCGATGGACCAGAGCTCGCAGCATGCGGTCGTGGCCCCGCCCGTGTGGGACTTTGAAGCCAACGAGGCGAAGGACGGCGTGCGTTTCTCGTGGAACAACTGGCCCGTGAATGCGCTCGAGCAAACACGCTGCGTGGTGCCGATGGGGTGCGTCTTCCAGCCACTCAAGCCGATCGAAGGCATGCCGGACGCCGTCGAGTACGACCCGATCCAGTGCAAGGGCTGCGCGGCGATCCTCAACCCGTTCGCCCAGGTCGATTTTATGTCCAAGCTGTGGGTGTGCCCGTTCTGCATTACGCGCAACCACTTTCCGCCGCACTACGCCGAGCACATCTCGGAGGCCAACTTGCCCGCGGAGCTCATTCCGTCCTTCTCGACGCTCGAGTACGAGCTGCCGCAGCGCGTGGCCGGCCCGCCGATCTTTATCTTTTGCATCGACACGTGCCTCGCCGAAGAGGAGCTCGACGAGCTCAAGGACTCGATCCAGCAGACGCTCAACCTCCTCCCGGACGAAGCGCTCGTCGGTCTCGTCACCTACGGCACCATGGTGCACGTCCACGAGCTCGGCTTTACCGAGTGCCCCAAGTCGCACGTCTTCCGTGGCAACAAGGACTTTACGACGCAGCAGGTCCAGGACTTTCTCGGGCTCGCGGTGACGCGCCACCCGGGCCAAGGCGGCCAGCCCGCGACGGTCCAGGCGCCGGCGTCGTCCCGCTTTCTCCTTCCCGTGCTCGAGTGCGGCTTTACGCTCGAGTCGATCCTCGAAGACCTCCAGCGCGACCCGTGGCCAGTCAACGCGGGCCACCGCCCGCAGCGCGCGACTGGCGTCGCCATGTCGGTCGCGGTTGGCCTCCTCGAAGCGACGCATCGCGGCCAAGGTGCGCGCATCATGATGTTTGTGGGCGGTCCCGCGACCACCGGTCCCGGTGCGATCGTTAACCGCGAGCGGTCCGAGGACATTCGGTCGCACACGGACATCCAGAAGGGCAACGCGCCGCTCTCGGCCAAAGCCATCGAGCACTACACTGCGCTGGCCGAGCGCTGCGTCTCGAACGCGCACGTTGTCGATATTTTCGCGTGCTCGCTCGACCAGAGTGGCGTCATGGAGATGCGCGTCTGCGTCGCCAAGACGGGCGGCGTCATCGTGCTCGCCGACTCGTTTGGCCAGAGTGTCTTCAAAGAGAGCTTCCGGCGCATGTTTTCGCGCTTCTCGGACGAGGCGGCCGAGTGCGACCAGAACCACCTGACCATGGCGTTTGCGTCGTCGCTCGAAGTGCTCACGTCGCGCGAGTTCAAGGTCTCGGGCGCCATCGGCCCGTGCGCAGCGCTCAAGAAGACCAACAATGCGCTGCCGGCCAAGAACATTAGCGAGACCGAGATCGGTGTCGGTGGCACCAACACGTGGAGCCTCGGCGCCTTGGACCCGCAGATGGCGATCGCGATTTACTTTGACGTGACCAACCCCGCGACGTCGACGTTGCACCCGGGCAAGGGCCGGTACCTTCAGTTTATCACGCGCTACCAGCACGCGAGCGGCCGCTTCCGCACGCGCGTGACGACCATTTGTGGCCCGTGGTCGGTCGACCCGGAAGACATCGAGTCGCTTAAGCGCGGGTTTGACCAAGAAGCCGCGGCCGTGCTCATGACGCGCATTGCAGTCCACCGGTCCGAGCGCGGCGACGAGACGAACGACATTATGCGATGGATTGACCGGTCGCTCATCCGCCTCGGCGCTCGCTTTGCCGACTACCGCAAGGACGACCCGTCGAGCTTTCGCCTCTCGCGCGAGTTTTCGATCTACCCGCAGTTTATGTTTCACTTGCGCCGGTCGCAGTTTCTCCAAGTGTTTGGGTACTCGCCCGACGAGAGCGCGACGTACCGGCACTGCCTCATGCGCGAGTGCACGACCAACTCGCTCGTCATGATCCAGCCGTCCTTGCTCTCGTACTCGTTCAACGGGCCGCCCGCGCCCGCGCTCCTCGACTCGGCGTCCGTCCGCGCCGACACGATTTTGCTCCTCGACTCGTTCTTCTACGTGGTCGTCTTCCACGGCGAGACGATTGCATCGTGGCGCGACCAAAAGTTCCACGAGCACGCCGAGCACATCAACTTCAAGAACCTGCTGGAAGCGCCGCAAGCCGACGCGCAGCTCATTATGGACTCGCGCTTCCCGGTCCCGCGCTACATTGTGTGCGACCAGCACAAGAGCCAGTCGCGCTTCCTCATGGCCAAGCTCAACCCGTCCAACTCGCACACGCAGGGCGACGGCCAAGGCGAAGTCATCTTTACGGACGACGTGAGCCTCAAGGTCTTTATGGAGCACCTCATGAAGTTTGCAGTCCAGAGCACATAACCGTCCTTATAACCCTATTCCTTGCATCTTCTGTCGATGATGCAAACGACAATCTTTGGTCGAGCGATAGCGAGCGTTTTATAAAGAGCAATGGGCTCGCTTGGTTGCGACGACCGGATTGGCCCGCTGGACAGACACGATCTTGACGCGGGATTTTCGAAGCAATGCGACGTGGCGGGCGCGGTGCGGCGGTGCTAATGCTGCTGACGCGTTCGACTGCTGGAGGACACCGCAGTGTGCGGCCCGAGCTCTGCGCGCTCGACCTCGACGCGTCCAATGCGGCGCTCGACGTGGTGCACGTCGCACCCGCCACCGACGCCCCGCGCGTGCTCTGCTTTGTCAACACGATTTCGCCACACCACGAGACGAGGGCCCGCGCGATTCGAGACACGTGGGGGCCTCGCTGCGATAAGCTCGTGTTTCTGAGCAACGTCACCGATGCGAGCATCGGCGCCGTAGCTGTCGACGCGCCGGCCGACCACGACCATTTGTGGCAAAAGCACAAGGCGAGTTTGGCGTATATCTGGGCGACGTACGGCCATGCGTACGACTGGTTTTACAAAGCCGATGACGACGCTTATGTCATCCTCGAGAACCTCCGCGCCTACTTGCGGTCGCCCGAGATCGCGATGCAGACAGACCTCGTGCCGCTGCAGCTCGGCCACCGCTTTCGCTTACCAAGTGACCTCGTCGACTATTACGTCCAAGACAAAGCACTGCTGGACGAGTACAAACGCCGCTGGGCCGATTGGTAAGCTCGTAGGCGCAGGGTGATGGGCACTCGATCGATCGGTAGGTGGGTCTTCAACTCGGGCGGGCCCGGCTACGCCATGAACAAGCTCTACATGCAGGTGCAGTTTCGAGTGTTGATGACGACGCATCACTGATGGTACGGGCAGCGTGCAGTCGAATCGTTCTCGAGTTCGCGCTGCTTGAACGACGAGAGAAGCGACATGGTGCCAGACGACGCAGCGATCGCATTTTGCATGGCGTGGGCCGGCGCGACGCCGACCAACACGCGCGACCTGCATGGCCGCGAGCGCTGGCATGCCAACAACCCCCGTACGCTGGACGATACCCTACTGTGAGCATTTGAACGCATCTGGGTAGAGGGGGTGTACTGGACCAACCCGGACGCGTTCGCACCGTCCATGTGGTGCGCCTGGTCATCGTTTTGAAATGCGTCAAGCAGCGAGTAGGTTCAACGAGTTTCATCGCGGTCTCGGCGGCGTCCAGTGGCAGCGCGAGTGCTGCTCCACCGAGACCATTGCGTATCACTACGTCTCGCCCGCTCTCATGCGCCACATTGAGCTCCAGCTCTACGAATGTCGGCCATCCAAGCCGCTGCCACCCCAGCGGCACGACGCCGAAGCCGACTGGGTCGACCACAACCTCCAGCATATTCTCGACAACGGAATGTACTCGTGGTCATAATTACGTACTACTACGATAGCCCACCCCCTATTTAACGTTAAGAGAGTTCAAGGTGTGGTGCTTGACGCCTCGCATAGTGCACACTGCTCGGAAAAGTCCTGCGGTGTGAACGGGCGTCGCTCTGCATGTCGTGGTACACTAGCGCAGAATGTTGTCACTCGATCAACGATATACCAAGTACCTGGACTATTCTGACTTGCTGGACAATATGTGCATACTAGGCCCTTCTTGCCTCGGTACACGGCGGATAAGTAGTCGGTCCAAGTGCTCTTGCGTTCAACGCTTATTGTGATGTCGCTGCAAGATCGCGTCGCGGCCGCCATGTGCCACGAAAATGGAGCGCGCTCATTGGCTGTCGTGATTCGTCGTGTCCCAGTTTCGCTCTATTTCGTAGGCCCCCCTACCGTAAACGGCTGGGTTGGAGCGAATCATCGGCGGGCGTTGTGTGGGGTCCCCCCAGGGGAGGGGGCTACGCCAAGATGAGTGGTGTTTGGTCAGGTTTCCTTTTGCCATCCATGAACGGGACTGCAGCGCCGGGCGCGATGAGCCGCCGGAACCCGCTCGTGAAGCAGTTCGTCCTCGAGAATGATCGGCCATCGAAGATCAGCCACCTCAACTTTGGCCTGCTCTCGTCGACCGACATGATGCAGATGTCCGAGATCCCCGTGCACTCCAAGTACATCGATGCTTGCTGCCGGGTAATGAGGCTCATGGCCCATGCGATAGGGACCTCTTTACCATGCCGACGCGCGAGCCAGCCAAGTTTGGCGTCTTGGACAAGCGGCTCGGTATCTCCAACAAGACGGACGAGTGCGACACGTGCCACTTGAAGCTCTCGGACTGCGTCGGCCACTTTGGCTACGTCAACTTGGAGCTGCCCGTGTTCCACATTGGCTACATCAAGGCGACGCTCGAGATCCTCCAGAACATCTGCAAAGAGTGCAGCCGCGTCTTGCTCGCGCCCGACGTGCGCGAGGGCTACCTCCGGCGCATGCGCGACCCGACCGCCGACGCGCTCAAAAAGATCAACACGCGCAAGAAGATCTCGGCGCTCTGCAAGAAGGTTGTGCGTTGCCCGCATTGCGACGGCATCAATGGCACCGTGCGCAAGATCGCGTGCCCGACGCTCAAGCTCGTGCACGAAAAGTACCGCGCCAAAGCCGCGCACGACATGCGCACGGTGTTTGTCGCGCAGTTTGCGCAGGCGCAGGCGCAGAACGCCGAAATGACCAGCGCGCTCCTCGCCAAGGCCCAAGAAGATCTGAGCCCGCTCGTCGTCCAGGAGCTCTTCAAGCGCATCCCCGACCAGGTACCACGCCTTATGTCTTGGATCTTCGTTCGACAATACGACATATAGGACTGCGACTTGCTCTGGGTCAACGCCGACGTTGGTCGGCCAGAGAAGCTCATCCTCAACTCGCTCCTCGTGCCGCCCGTCTGCATCCGGCCCAGTGTCGCCATGGACGTGGGCAGCGGCAGTAACGAGGACGATCTGACAGTCAAGCTCCAGGAAATCATCCAGGTTGCTCCTTACAATTTGCATTCGCCAGCTCACGAGCACGTAGGTCAACTTTGCGCTCCAAGCCGCGCTCTCCAAGGGCGCGACGCTCAAGATGGTCATGGAAGACTGGGACTTTCTCCAGATCCAAGTCGCCCAGTTTATCAACGGCGACACGCCGGGCTTGACCAAGCTCCAGGGCGCGCCCAAGCCGATCCGCGGTCTCTGCCAGCGCCTCAAGGGCAAGCAAGGTCGCTTCCGCGGCAACTTGTCCGGAAAGCGCGTCGACTTTTCGGCGCGAACGGTCATTTCGCCCGACCCGAACCTCCGCATCGACCAAGTCGGCGTCCCCGAGCACGTACGCCGCGTCTCTTTCACCGTTGTCTTGGTGCTCATGCGCTCATGTAGGTGGCACGTGTCATGACATACCCGGAAAAGGTGACGCGCTACAACATTGCCAAGCTCCGGCAGTGCGTCATCAACGGCCCGGCCGTGCACCCGGGCGCGAATGCGATCCGCATCGAAGGGCAAAAGTACACGAAAAACCTCATGTACGGCGACCGCGCGAGCCTCGCCGACGACTTGAAGGAAGGCGACGTGGTCGAGCGCCACATGGAGGACGACGACATTGTGCTCTTCAACCGCCAGCCGAGTTTGCACAAGATGAGTATCATGAGCCACCGCGCCAAGGTGCTCCAGTGGCGCACGTTTCGCTTCAACGAGTGCGTCTGCTCGCCGTACAACGCCGACTTTGACGGCGACGAGATGAACATGCACTTGCCGCAGACCGAAGAGGCGCGCGCGGAAGCCGCGACGCTCATGGCCGTGCCGCACAACCTGATTACGTCGCGCAACGGCGAGCCGCTCGTGGCAGCAACCCAAGATTTCCTCACGGCCGCGTACCTTTTGACGCAGAAAAATGTGTTTTTCAACCGCGAGCAGTTTTGCCAAGTGCTGACGCTCATGGGCGACGGCCTCGACGAGATCGAGCTCCCGGAAGCGGCGATCGTACTCCCGATCCGCCTCTGGACGGGCAAGCAGGTCATGAGTCTCCTTATCCGCCCGAACCGCAAGAGCCGCGTCATGGTCAACCTCGAGCTCAAGGAGCGCAACTACACGCACAATCTGAGCATGTGCCACAAGGACGGGTACGTCGTCTTTCGCAACTCGGAGCTCCTCTCGGGCAACCTCTGCAAGAAGACGCTCGGCGACGGCTCGAAGAAGGGGCTCTTTTACGTGCTCATTCGCGACCACGGGTCGGCCGAGGCCGCGCGCTGCATGAACCGCCTCGCCAAGCTCTGCGCGCGCTGGCTCGGCAACTTCAAGGGCTTTTCGATCGGCATTGACGACGTCACGCCGTCCGACGAGCTCAACGCGGTCAAGAAGGACCTTTTGGACAATGGGTACGCCAAGGCGAACGCGACGATCGAGGACTACCGCCGCGGCAAGCTCACGCTCAAACCCGGGTGCAACCCGCTGCAGTCGCTCGAGAGCGAGCTCAACGGTCTTCTCGGGAAGCTCCGTGAGACGGCCGGTGGCGAGTGCATGCAGTCGCTGCCATTCCACAACAACCCGCGCATCATGGCCGAGTGCGGCTCGAAGGGCTCGCCGCTCAACATTTCGCAGATGGTGGCGTGCGTCGGGCAGCAGTCGGTCGGTGGCAAGCGCGCGCCCGAGGGGTTTGTGAACCGGACGCTGCCGCACTTTTTACCGTATGCGCTCCACGCTGCCGCCAAAGGCTTTGTCGCCAACTCGTTCTACTCGGGGCTGACGGCGACCGAGTTCTTCTTCCATACGATGGGTGGCCGTGAAGGTCTCGTCGATACCGCCGTCAAGACGGCCGAAACAGGCTACATGGCGCGTCGTCTCATGAAGGCGCTCGAAGATCTGAGCTGCCAGTACGACGCCACTGTGCGCAACTCGGAGGGCAGCGTCGTCCAGTTTACGTACGGTGACGACGGTCTCAACCCGGCGTTCATGGAGGGCGACGACCGCCCGGTCGACTTTCAACGCCTCTTGACGCACGTCGTCAACACCAACGCGGACCGCACGGGCCTGGCGCTCTCGCCCTCGGAGCTCCGCGCGCTCGGGAAGGAGGCGGTCCAGCGGCCACAGTTTCAGTCGATTCTGCCATCGGGCCGCAAGTTTCTCATTGAAATCGAAGAGTTCTTCTATGCGGCGGCCGACAAACTCACGGCCGTGCGCGCGGCCGTGCACCTCCCGTCGCTCGACGACCCGTCGCTGTCGCCGTACGCTGCGCAGCTGGAGCGGGCGTTCATGCTCGAGCACGAACCGACCAAGGTCGAGCCGGAGAGCAAGGTCGTGATCGCCAAGACCAAGGCCAAGGCGACGACGACGACCAAGAAGGGCAAGAAGACTCTCGACGAGTCGCTCGATACGGACGCGCTCCACTATGTGAGCACGCCGTCGTGGCACACGTCGTTTGCCAACAAGGAGTTTTTGACCAAGTGGCAGCTCAAGGCCAAGGTCGCGGGCAGCGTCGAAGCCCAAGAAGCCGCGCGGCTCCTCGTGCACAACGTGTGCCGCCTCACGCGGTCGCAGTGCGAGAAGATCCTCGAGGTGTCGCTCACCAAGTACCACCGCGCGATGATGGAGCCGGGCGAGGCGGTCGGTGCGATCGGCGCGCAGTCGATTTCAGAACCTGGTACGCAGATGACGCTCAAGACGTTCCACTTTGCCGGCGTCGCTTCCATGAACGTGACGCTCGGTGTGCCGCGCCTCAAGGAGATCATCAACGCCGGCAAGAACATCTCGACGCCCATCATCACCGCCGCGCTTGTCTGCTCGGACGACGAGCGCAGCGCGCGCATCGTCAAGGGCTGCATTGAAAAGACGACACTCGGCGAAATCGCCGTGCACATCAAGGAGGTGTTTGCGCGCGACCAAGCGTACCTCTCGGTGAAGCTCGATATGGACGCGATCTCGGCGCTCCAGCTCACGATCGACGCGCGCACCGTGCGCCAAGCGATCCTGGCGGCGGTCGGTGCGCCGCCGCGCAGCATCGTCCGTCTCCTCAAGGAGCCCCACGTGCTATTGAACGCACGGCGTCCGGACAAATTGCGCATCTTGGCGCCGACCAAGTACAAGGCGTCGGCGGCCGGCGACACGCGTTGCACCATGTACTTTGCGCTCCAGGCGCTTAAGGCAGCGCTGCCGCACGTGATTGTGCAGGGCATTCCGACCGTGAACCGCGCCGTCATCAACTACGAAGAAGGCAAGGAGAAGAAGCTCCACTTGCTCGTCGAAGGCTACGGTCTCAGCGACGTCATGGGCATGCCGGGTGTCGACGGACGCCACACGACCTCCAACCACATTATCGAAGTCGAAAAGACGCTCGGGATCGAAGCCGCGCGCCATCTCATTGCGTCCGAAGTGAGCTACATTATGAGCGCGTACGGCATTGGCATTGACCGGCGCCATCTCATGCTGCTCTCGGACATTATGACGTTCAAGGGCGAAGTGCTCGGTATCACGCGCTTTGGCATCGCCAAGATGAAGGAGAGCGTCCTCATGCTGGCGTCGTTTGAGAAGACGACCGACCACCTCTTTGATGCTGCGGTACGACTCTACGTTCTTAGTCGCTTGCTCAGTCGGATGTATAGGTGCACTCGCGCACGGATGCGATCGTCGGTGTGAGCGAGTGCATCATCATGGGCATTCCCATCGCGGTCGGGACAGGCATCTTCAAGCTACTCCGAGAGGTCGAGAAGCCTGCGATCGTCAAGCGCCTTCCGCTCATGGAGTCGTTTGCCTAAGACAACGCGAAGACGACGGGGTTTTATGCCCACTAAGAGCGACTATGTACACACATGTATTATTGTACAAACACTAGGAATGCGGTGGGTGTCATAAGAGGTAGTACGCGAGCATGTCGAGCTCGTACGATGAAAACGCGGGCGGGTCGGGCGTCGTGGGTGCCGTGAGGAGTTGCGCCTTGAGCGCCGCCATCGGCACGTCGGGCGTGAGCCGCTTGACGACGCGGAGAATCGCGCGGTCGTCCTTGTACTTGACGTCGCTGCGCTTCTTGGTCTTGTTTTGCAGCCGTCGATGGCGCTCGCACAGGAGGAGCCGCGCGCCCGACCCGTCCTTCTTGTTGACTTTGATCGCGCGTGGGTACGGGCACTTGCCTGTCTTGTAGCGGCAGGGCACGTCGTCGGGCACGGGCGTCGGGGGCAGACTCTGGTCGTCAAACATGCCGGCGGATTCGCAACTGGCACGCGTCGAGCGAACGAGGTCCGTTGCGCCCGGCTATCTTTAGCGATCGTTATCCATGGACGCAACCGCCCATATAGCTATAGCAACGCAAAGAAGACACTCTGTCCATGTTACTGCGAAAGCGTCGAGTGTATCAATCGTGACGCCATCGCACGAGCCGTGACGCGCCGTGGTCGAGGGTGTAGAACGCATCGGGGTCCTCTTCGTCGGCCATGAGCCGCTGCAGATCGCGCTTGGGCTCCAGATAGTGCTCGCCTGTGAGGATCCACGTGCCCCAGTGAATCCCGAGCGACGAATGACTTTGGACGTCCTTGTGGATCTGGATCGCTTGGGCCACGTCGCAGTGCTGCAGACCAAAGATCTGGCGCGGCCCGTACGCGCCAATCGGAATGGCCGAGACGCTAAACGCGCCAAAGGTCTCGCGGATCGCGCCAAACGCATCGCAGTAGGCCGTGTCGCCGGAAAAGTAGAACGAGCC
>NW_008246095.1:406251-406727 GCF_000281045.1 Saprolegnia diclina VS20 | reverse complement strand
GTGCGCGTCGCCTTGAGGTAGCGCAGGATGCGGCGCAGCTGGCTGCCGTGGTGTTCGTTGGGTGCGTTGAGGTGGCGCGCCATGAGGTTCGTCGCGTACGCAATGTCGGGGCGCGTTGACCGCGTGCCGATCCCGACCATCATTCCGGACGAGTTCGACGACGTCGTGTCGCCTACCTGGCCGGAACAATCCGCCGCGACGTCTACTGCTCCAAGCGAGACGGACCCACGCGACGCTCACGCCCAAGATAATCTTGATCGCCTTGGGCATCTTGATCATCTTGGGCGTGAGCGTCGCGTGGGTCCGTCTCGCTTGGAGCGGTAGACGTCGCGGCGGATTGTTCCGGCCAGGCAGGCGACACGACGTCGTCGAACTCGTCCGGAATGATGGTCGGGATCGGCACGCGGTCAAGCGGTACGTGGTCGGGCGTAAAGTCCTGCGACGTGGCGCGCTTGCGCGGACTCGTCGGGACGTGA
>NW_008246095.1:404357-406151 GCF_000281045.1 Saprolegnia diclina VS20 | reverse complement strand
CCGTGGTCGAGGGTGTAAAATGAGTCGGGTACCTCGCACGCCATGAGCCGCTCCAGTTCCATTTTCGGCTCGAGATAGTACTCTTCCGTCATGACCCACGTACCCCAGTGAATTCCGAGCGACGAATGACTTTGGACGTCCTTGTGGATCTGGATCGCTTCGGGCACGTCGCAATGCTGCACGCTAAAGACCTCGCGCGGGCCGTAGGCGCCAATCGGGATCGCCGAGACGCTGAAGCCGCCAAACTTGTGGCCAATGGCTTTGAACGCCGAGCAGTAGGCCGTATCACCCGAGAAGAAGAAGGAGCCGCCAAGACCTTGGACGACCCAGCCGCCCCAAAGCGCCTTGTTTGTGTCGAGCACTCCGCGGCGCGTCCAGTGCATGACCGGGACAAGGGAAAACGTAAAGGCTGCGCCGTGGAGCGAAATCGTCGTCGAGTCCCACCAGTTTTGCTCCGTGATCCGGCTGCGTGGAATACCGAGCGGCGTCAAGTAGTGGGCGTTGCCCAACGGCACAAACCATTGCAGGTCTGGGAACCGTAGACGGAGCTGCGTGAGCGTTGTAGTCTCCATGTGGTCGTAGTGGTTGTGGCTCAGCACAACCGCATCGATGCGCGGAAGGTCCGCAACTTGAAGCGGCGCGGGGCGGTACCGTTTGGGGCCAACCCACTGGAATGGGCTGCAACGCTCGACAAAGACGGGGTCCGTAAGAATGGTGGCGGTCGTTCCATCAGCACCGACAGGGACTTCGAGGAGCACGGAGGCATGGCCGAGCCACGTAATGCGCGCTTTGCCAGTCGGAATTTGAGGGCCAAAGTTTGGCGTCCGCACCGGCAGCACCTTGTCGAGCTCGGCGGCGTCCGTGGGCACTTGCGGTCCGAGCGCGGTTGTGCTCCACTTCCACCGAGCAAAGTCCATGAACGTCACCATGCGAAAGCCCCAGTGCGGCGGGTGAAGAAACGCCCCCGTCGACGCGTCGCGCTGGGCCGGCGCCAAGTCGCGGGCAAGGTCGGCCGACTCCATGGATAAAGTCAAAATGGTGGTAGGTCCGTTTCATCTATTGGTGCTCAGGACGTTTAACGCTAGGTCATTGACTCAGAGGCACTCTTAAATGGCGCCACGTCAGACTTTAACGCCATGCGGATAGGGTAAAGTGCCGTCAGCCGAAGCCTCTGGAAGTCGGTCGATCGTGCGCCACACTGCATGTCATTTCCACCTCAACTCCAAGCGCGACAGACCCTAAGAAGCTCCGAGGAAGACTCCAGGGAAGGCTTCCAAGCCCGCGGAACGGTTCCCAAGAAGGCGAAGCACGGCGCTTGGTGCGATGACGCGGCGCCAGATTAGTGCAATCATCGTAGCTAGTCTATATCAAGGTATCTATTACGGGCAATGAATTACAGTCGCCACGGCACAATCCGTGACGCGCCGTGGTCGAGGGTGTAGAATGCATCGGCGTCGTCTTCGTCGGCCATGAGCCGCTGCAGATCGTGCTTGGGCTCCAGATAGTGCTCGTCGGTGAGGACCCACGTGCCCCAGTGAATCCCGAGCGACGACCGGCTCGAAACGTCCTTGTGGATCTGGATCGCTTGCGCTACGTCGCAGTGCTGGTTGTGGAGTACTTCGCGCGGTCCGTACGCGCCAATCGGAATGGCCGAGACGCTGAATTCGCCGAACCGGTGACCAATCGCCTTGAAGGACGAGCAGTAGGCCGTGTCGCCGGAAAAGTAGAACGAGCCGCCGACGCCTTGGACGACCCAGCCGCCCCAGAGCGATCGGTTCGTGTCGTGAAAGTACC
>NW_008246095.1:387379-403902 GCF_000281045.1 Saprolegnia diclina VS20 | reverse complement strand
AAGTCGGGCGTCAAGACTGGCAGCGCCGCATCGAGCTCGGCGACGTCGGTGGGCACACACGGGCCTTCGCCCGTCGCGTTCCACTTCCACTTGAGGACGTCCATGAGCGTCGTCATCTCGTACTTCCAGTGCGCAGGATGCACGAAGCGACCCGTGGCCGCATCCCGACGCGCGGCCTTGAGGTCCTCGACGAGCTCGGGTGCTGGCGGCTGGCGCAGCGCCTCGAGGCGGATGACGCATCTCGCGTCCTCTTCATAGCCGCCGTCGCTCGGACACGGGTCCATGGCCAGCTGGGACGCGGCGGACGAGAGCCACCGGCGGCGCGAGACGGCGTACACACGGCGCATGGCAGACACGCGACGAATTCTTGTCTGCCACCAAACTGACGGCGCTTTCAATCTATATCCGGATGACGCCTGTATCCGGATGGCGGGGCACACAGCCACGCATTAGACAGGGTTTCGGCGTCGCGCCGAAACGGGTTGAATCTGGCGCCGTCGAATCTGGCACGACCAGATTCTAGATCCATCAAGTCTGTCGAGCAAGGATTATCTGGCGGCCTCTGCGGGGAGGCGAGCATGGCGGCCAACGCCGGTCCCGTAAGCGTCTCGAAAGTCGGGTGGGCTGTTGACGCCACCGGCGCGCTGCAACGTGATTGGCGCGTCTGGCGTCGCGTCTATCGAGCCGAATCGGCCTCGAGCTTCGATGGCGCCCAAGGGACGCTCTGTCATTTCTCGTAGAATACTAGCAAGATGCGCCCCTTGCATCTCGACACCGTCGAACATCCCAATAAGGTCGCGACGCCTTGAGGTACTGGACTACTTGTATTCAATCGCCCACCGACGACGAACCTTCTCGGCCAGAGACGCTAGTAATGTTGAAGTGGGCAGTCGTTGAATTTGAACGCGTCGAGCGTTGTGTGGACAATATGTCTGTGAAGTGGACGACCAATGTATAAATTGTTGCGGAGTGGGCCTTAGAATTTAAGCGGCTGGAGCGTAAAGTTGGTGTGGCCCGGCACGAGCTCGGTTTGTTTCCCGAGGCGGTGCGCTTGAATGAACGCCGACGAGCCATACCCCTCGGACGAGAGGAACGTGATTTCGCCGCCAAAGTACCGCGCAAAGAGCCGGCCAATCGGCAGCCCGTAGCCGCCGCCGCTGAAATGCTCGCGAAAATCGCCAGTCGCGAGCGCTTGCGGCGGCTCCTGGCTCGCCGTCGTGTGGTTGTAGTACCACAAACGGTGCCAATCGCTGCGACGGACGCCGCCAGCCACGTCCGAGATCTTGATGGTCAAATCTAGTCCATGTCGAGAATGATATTTCTGCAGTCATTTGCGCAAGAGCCCAACCTTCTTGGCCTTGGCAGATGACGACCGTGATGGGCGGCAAGTCGCCCCTGCACCACCATGATCATGGTCGTTTGCTACTGCATGGAAACACGTACCGCAGCGAGTTGGCGTGGTGCGGGAAGATTGAGATACCGTCCAAATGGTCCATCTACGAAAATCAGATGTGAGATGCTTCTACTATCGTTGCTGAATGAGGCCTTACATCGGGAATGACAAAGCCAAGGAGAGGGCTCATGTGGTTCATCTTGGGCTTGGTGTCCATGACCGAGCACGTTTCGCGGCGCGGCGATTTGGGGCCGTAGAGCTCAACCGTGGCTTGCATCGAGTTTTTCAGCAGCTCAAACACCTAAAGATCGCGATCAATAACACGCAATATTGACGCGTCGTACCATGTGATGCAAGTGCGAGCGCACATACATGAAGGGCGCTGCGCCGTTCGCAGCGACCTTGACGATGACCTTGGGCGGCGTGCCGCAGTACAGTTCGCAGAGCGCACTCGCCCGCTCGGTCGCTTCACGGACAATGTCTTGCACATCACAGAGCTTGACGCGGCCACCGTCCCTACATCGGAGCATGTTATAATGACGCTACGAGATTTGGTCGTTGTACGTCGAGTGCTGCCCGATGAGCATGCGAATGCCAATGCGCGAGAGGAAGAATGTGTCCAAGCGCGTGTTGACGCTGTCCTACGCGACGACTAGTCAATAGGCTACGATAAACTATCGCACTTGGATCTCTTGGAGACGCAGCGCGTTACGGCCCTCTTCCGTGTGGCTCACTTCTTGGAGCCCGCCGCAAATAAGCGGCACCAAGTTGGACCCGCGCTTCTTCATGGCGCGGATCATGGTCGTAAACACAGCGTCTTCTTCCTATGCACACACACATATTCCATGTCGTGCGATTCGCAGTGGCGTAGTACGAGCGTCGTCGGGACCTTGGCCGCGCGCACGCTCTCGAGGTGGTCCGTGTAGTTGCGGATGGCCATTTGAACGGCTTTTGTCTCGTTGAGCCCAATCGGCAGCTCCGAGAGCTCGACAATTGCGCTACAAGAAAGCGTGAGCGGCCATCTCGATTTGGTGAGCGACGCACCGCGCAAAGCGGATCTGCAGCTCCTTGTGCAGAAAGGCCGCCGCCTTGAGCCGCAGCTCGGGGCCGTTCGTCGCGAACGTCTTCATCTGCTGCAGCGTCAGCGGCGTCGGCGAGACCTGCGCGAGGGCCACGATCTCGTCGTGGGCGATGCCAAAGCTCCGCGCATGGCGCGTGAGGGGCTGCGGCCGGCGCAAGACGTTCATGATCATGACGGCCCCAATCTTTTTATCCGGATGGCCGCCCACCCACAAACGCCACGGAAATAGTGTGCATTCCCGGGGCCACTTGACGCTGCACACACGCGCAAGCAAGCGTTGGGAGTGGCGATCTCCTTGAAGTTGCTCGACCCATCGTCGCACGCACGACGCAGCAGCGCCAATGGCAGTGCAGCAGAGCTAAACCATGTGCCCGAGCCCTTTATTTAGTGTGAGTAATATGAAGAGTGTATTGTGATTAAAACGCATCCGAACTGGGTAAATGCGTAAAACTATATGCGTCTAACATGTTATAATTGGAGCGAGTGTTATTCCTCGAAGCGGCGTGGCGTATATAAGATCTTGAAGAGCCATGCCCGACAACAACGACGAGGTCGACTTCTCGGAGCGGCAGAACCTCTTCCGGAGCGCACCGGCGCCCCGCCAATTTACGGTCGCGGGTGTCGTGAGCACCAAGCATCGGCGCCTCGAAGACGCGGCCGGCAACGACGCGCCAGGTTCCTACACGGCCAACACCAACAAGGAGCTGCTCTGCCTCGAGTACGTGGCCAACTTTCGCAAGCAGTTTGAAGAGCTTTTGCCCGACAGTGGCCGGCCGCCATTGTACCTCTGCCCACCCAACGAGTGTGGCATTCCCAAGTTTGTGTGCACGACGATCCGCCCGACGCTGCTACCGTTCCTCGAGCTCTACAACCTCGAGAAGCTCGCCACCTTTGTCTCGGGGCTCATCGAGTACGAGCCGCTCGCAGACCCGTGCAAGCCACCGCTGTGTCTTCCGTCGCCGGCCGCGGTTCTCCACTGGCAGTCGGGCGACTCGTTCGATCTCGCGAACCTCCTCGTTTCGTTCCTCATTGGGTCGGGCTACGACGCCTACGTCGTCAACGGCTTTGCGCCGCGCTGGGTGTGCCTCCTCGACCAGAGCCGGACGCGCTGCCCGTTCCTCGATGAAATCGGCAAGCTGGACATCGAGACGTCGACCGGCAAGGTGAGCGAGAGCAAGCATGACGACGACGATACGGCCGTGCCAAAGCCCACGAGCAAGTTTGTGGCCATGATGGAGGCCAAGGAAGAGGCCCGGCGCGCTGAAATTGCGGCCATGCAAGACTGGACCAAACACTTGGACGACGACGACGACGACGACGACGACCCGCTCGATGGGAAGCGCGTGCACGCATGGGTGCTCGTCCGCGCTGGCCGGCGCGACGTGACCGAGCACGTCTTTGTCGAGCCCTCGACCGGGCGGTTGTACCCGGTCCGGGACTCGCCGTACGTGCGCATCGAGAGCGTGTGGAACCACCAAAACTACTACGTCAACATGCAGCCGCACCGACTGAGTCAGTGTCTGTATGACCTTGGAAACGCGACCGACTGGGAGTACGTCTTCTTGTCGTCCTTTGAGAAGAAGACGTCGCATGGCGACGGCAGCGATGGCAAGGTGCACGATACGCTCCTCGAAGGCGGTAGCAGCAACAACTCGGGCGACGGCAGCGACCAAGGCGGCGACAACGACGACGACAGCAACATTCTCGATGTCCCGCCGTCCTGGGTCGTCAAGCTGCACGTCGAACGCAAGCGCTACAAGCAGCGGTACGTCAACGAAGCGCAGCGCACGACGCTGTACGAGAAGAGCAAAGTCGAAGACTTTGCCGACAATACGCACGCGCAAGGCATGGTGCGGCGGCTGACGCTGTACCGCAACCGGAGCCGGACGCTCCCGATCGAGATCCGCGAGCTCTTCAAGAACCGCAAGGACAAACTGCATTTGCGCATTCGGTACCCGCTCCAAGGCAAGTTTGAAGAGCACTTTGCACCGGGTCGGCAGCCCGAAGCGTTGAAATCGCGCGTCGAGTGGAGTGGGTTTCGGCGCGAGCTGACGTTCTACACGAGCGCGCGCATGGACGGCCTCGTCAAGCGCGAAGAAGTCGTGCACAAGCACATCACCGAGACCTTTTATGGGCGCGACGACAACCTCGAGCACCGCAGCGTGACGCTCTCGGAAGAGAAGGACCACGCTGAGGCGATTGCCAAGACACCGACACCGTTTGTTCTGCCGGGTGGCGCGACCGGCGAGCTCACAGTGCGTCGCATGGCGGAAAAGTTTGGCCGAAACATTGACCGCGACGCCGACGAGGTTGCCAGAGTCCCTTGAAACCTTGATAGATGCCAAGAGCTATCCTTAGGACGCACGCAAGCGCACGTACAACGTACGCGAAGGCACGATCCGCGTTCAATTTCACTACGCCGAGGGCAAGATCACGTCGGCGAGCCGCGTGTACCACAAGGCGCCAAACACGCCCGTGGACGTCTTTCAGGTCGACCCGACGGCGGCGCGACCCAAGGAGACGCTCCTCGAGCGCGAACTCCAGGCTGTGATTCAGGTGTTGACAAGCATGCAATCTGTGTCGAGACACCGCACGTTAGATGGAGAAGGAGTGCTACAACGCGATCCGGCACGTGGACGTCGAGACGCAGGAGATCCTCAAGTACCGCAAGCGCGAAGAGGCCGCGATTACGCTCGAAACGAGCATTTTCGACGCCGAGGAAGACGAGTCCAAGGCCGACGCGGCCGAGGAGCAACGCAAGCAGAGCAAAGAGGTATGTTTCGTGTCGCATTCGAGTCTCTAATATCGTGGGTAGACCAAAGTCGAGATGGACTACTTGTCGCCGTTCTTGCACGCCGTGGGGCAGCACCACAGTGGGAGCCTTACAAAGGACGAAGCGCACAATGTGCGCGACGCGTGCTTGAAGAACCTCAAGGAGCGGCTGCTCGAGCGCGCCAACATTATTCAGACGCGGCTCGACAAGGAGAATAGCGCCCTCGCCAAGAAGCAGGCAGCGTTCCAGCGCAGCCAGCGCGAGCACGACCAGGGCACGGACGAAGAGTTTGAGCGCTTCTGCAGCGAAACCATGTTCCGGATCCAGATTCTCGAACAGCGCTTGACGCGCCACGAAGAAACCGCGCTGCAAAAGTACGCCGAGCTCGACCAGCGCCTCCACAACGAACCGCGTCTCGCCGTGCTGCACCAATAAGTTCATAGTCTTAATTGATTCTGTACAATGTCCTCGGTATTCATTCCCAGTGATATGATATCCTGTCGAGATGAAAACGCGGTGTTTTTAGCCATGGCAGTCAAAGCGACCCTTCAGACCCGCGCGTGCAGCGTGGTATCCCAAAGAGCTCGTCCACTTCCCGTGTCATTACGCAGGCGCATGCCGCCAACCGTTGCTGCTCTTGGTTCCCGCGTTAGGCGTAGTATCGGACTTCGCACGATGACAAAGTTGCGTGTTCTTGAATGCTGGACGGGTGCCATCTGTCGCCAAGTGGGTTTCATTGGTCGTTTGAACAAGTGGATTTGTCATGCCCGTCGCTCTCTCGTCGCTGCATGCGCTCATCGCCGAGATGCGCGATGCGCTTGCGTCGCACGACCTTGACCGCCTTGGCGTCTGGTCGACGAGCGGCCTCGGTCGCTGCTTCCTTGGCATTGGTACCACCTCGCTGTCATCAAGCACGCGGCTGCAATGTGCATCTAGCGGGCTTTTTCGAGTACGCAATGACCGAGCTCTCGGCCTTTACAAAGAGTCGCGTCCAGGACGACGAAGTCACGATTGCGCGCACGCACAAGGTAGTTTACTTGCCTCGGTACGCTGCGTGATGGCGATACGCTTAGATCTTGCTGCTCGTGGCGGCGGTCATTACGGACGAAGACAACTGCGTCCACGCAGGTACGACGATTGTGTTGATGGTGGCAAGTACGATGGAGTTCAAAATAGCGCAGCTGGGCCTGCACTTTGTCCTTATGAAGCTCCTCATGCACGAGCACGAGTTGATCCAAGATGTACGGATGGGACCTCGTCGCCGTATCTGCTATACCCACGCTAGGGCGCGTCGGCGGTGGTCGTCAACTGCTCGTCCAAGAAAGCCAACACGTCCGGCGTCAACACGTCCTTCCCCTTCACGTGCCTCTCTCTTTTTACAACCTTTATAACGCAACGGGTAGAACGCTGCCGCTCGAGCCCCCGACGCGCACGTGGCCGCTTTTGCAAGCACTGCCGACCGACGCCCGAGACGACGAGAACCGCGTGGTGCTCATTCGCGCGGTCAAGATGCGCATGACGGGCCAGCCAAAGACGGGGTACCTCCTGTGGGGCGCGGCAGTCATTTTGGCCCGCTGGGTCCACCTCAACCGGTACTACTCGACTCCATCTGGACTTGCTTGATGCATTTTTGCAGCGAGCGCTTCCGCGAGCGCAGCGTCCTCGAAGTCGGGAGCGGGCTTGGCCTGAGTGGTATCGTGGCTGCCGCGTACAGCCAAACGATGACCTTGACCGACTACCAGCAAGACACGCTCGACGCGCTTCAGTACAACGTCGACCTCAACTTGGACGCATCGACATCGCACGTGACGATTGAGCACCTCGATTGGGACCACCTCGACCTCGTAAACTGGTCTTCTTGCTACTGTCTTCTGAACACGGTCCTATGTAGTCGGCGCCCAAGGTTGACATCGTCATGGCCAGCGACATCATTTGCGAGCCAAGCACGGCCGAAGGCTTTGCCAACGTGGTGCGCCACCGCCTCAAGCCCAACGGTACTCGATGTTTTCAAAGCCGCCGGGTGCAGCATTCGTGTAGGCGTCGCGTACCTCGTCAATGCCACGAGCCACAGTCGGTTTGGCGTGCTCCACTTGCAAAAGCTGCTTTTGGCGCCGCCGTTTGTGACGACGATTGTGCCGGTCGAGTCGCTGCCCGAAGGCCCGTCGGCGCTCCTCGAGACGGTTTGGGACGCGAACGAGCTCAAGTACGAGCACTACACGATCCGACTGGCCGCCACAGATGCATAAGAAGCAGGAATAGCAAGAGCACACTGGTGTATCGACGTGTCATAAGCGGCTTAGAGCATCGGGCCGCGCGGGTGCTGCCGGTCCTGCGTCATTGCAAACTTGTCGAGCACCGCGTTCGTGCACGTAATGCCCTTTGTGATCGTCGCCAAGTACGTGACGAGGAGCGTGTCATTGTACTCCTAGACCGGCACGTACAGATGTGTGAACAGCCAGAAATTGGTAGTACCTGGGAAAACGTCGATGCAAAGAGGTCCGAACGCATTGCGGGGAGCTGTTGGCAAATGCTCGCGACTTGGCGGAGCAGCGCGTGGTCCACAGGGATATCACCTAGGCGCTGAGACTTCACGACGACGCAGCCAGCGAGGTCAGTGTACCTCGCTTGGTCGCTTCAAGGTACGCGCGCAAGACACCGAGCTGCTTGTCGAGCATCAGGATCGCATCACGCATCGAGCCGAGACCGCCATGGACTATGAAACACATAGTCATGGAACATGCAATGGATGCCACGTACGGGACGACTCGGTGGCGGCGCCGCCGGGGGCCACCTTGGAGATGTGGTCGAGCGCAATGCCCTCCGACTCGGTCGTGTGCACTTTGAACTGCGTCTTGACAAAGAGCATCGTCGGTGTGTTGTTGAGCATGTGGAGCTCCGACTCGTAGAGCGAGAGCGGCAGCTTGAGCTTGACGTGTTCGCCCTTGGTCGCCGGTGGCGGCGTCGGGTCCAGCACGAGGAAGAGTGGGCTTTCGTTGAACTCCATGAGCTACGCCAATGTTCATATAGACATGCATCTAAAGCAGAGGGTTACCATGCGGTGCGTGGCCAAGTCGGAGGGCTGAATCTTGTCCTGGACCGCGTACCAGCCGAGAAACTCAAAGCCGGGAAAGACCTTGGCAAACTGCTCCGTGCGCTCCGTCAAAAAGGTCTTGAGCGTCGCGGGGCTGTCCGCCGACTGGAGCTCGGCGGGCGTCGGCAGCTCGAACGAGTCCATGACCTCGATGTTGCGGCCCTTCTGGATGCCAAAGAGTGCGCCCATGACCTGCTTGGCCCCGGCATGGGCCCGTGTCCAGTGGTCGCAGAGGTTCATGAGCACGAGGGGATGGACGCGGACGTCCGCGCGGCCCTCGGCGCCGGCGTCCCCAGCCCCGCGCTTCTCGGTCTCGGCCACGGCCATCGTCGCCATGTCGCTCTGACTCATTCTTGTGGAAATGGAAACCTGGCGCGTGCGGATTTCGATAGGCACGTCGTGTGATTGGGCAATACACTTGAATTTTAACCAATCCCATGGCGGTATCGCACCCGACGGTGACGCTGGGTAATGAAGGACATGTTGTACACGCAATCATGATGCTGATGCACGGTATGGGTTGAATACGGAATGTATACATCATAAATTATACCAACTACACTCTAAACAGTTATAAACTTGCAGCCGCGGATCCCGACGTCTCGCCCGCGTCCGGGCCCTCCATCGACTCGAGGTTCATATCGCGGCGGTTGCGGCTCGGCTCAAGGCCGTCGGTGGCAGCACCCTCGGGGTTCTGGTCCATTTCCAACGGGGGTGGTGACGCGTCCGGGTTGAGTCCTGGCTGCGAGTTGCTCGTCACGATGCGGCGGGAGGTTGCCGACCGCGCATATTGCCGCTGGAGCTTGCTCTTGGTCAAGAAGCGCTGGATAACGACGCTCGCCGAGTACTCTTTGACGGGCCCGACTTCGCGCTGGAGGAGTCGCTCCTTTTGCTTTTTGCCCCGCCGGCGGTGCCAAATCTCTTCAAATTGCTTGTTGATGCCCATCTGGTCCATGAGCTTGTTGATCTCGGCGTGCTTGGCGGGGTCGCCCTACCCCCATGATGATGCGAGACCGCGTTGCACGTCGGCGTACCTCGGCCAGCACCCGCGTCACGAGGGCCCGGGGTACGTCTTTGAAATGCACGTAGACTTTGTCATAGATGGGAATGTCAAGCTGACCTACGGTATGTGTGAGACCTCATGAGCGATGCAGTGAGGAGCCACCGATGGCAATGACGACGCGGCGCCGTGTAAAGCCCGGCACCGCCTTGAAGCCAAACGGGGGGTACACGGTGTAGAGAAAGTCTGCGAGCTCTTCGGCCGTGATCAAGCCGCTCCCGCGCGGATCAAAGTCGGCCCAGCGCTCGGCAAATTCAGCGAGCGTGTTGGCGTTCACGGGCGAGTCGGTGGACGAGTCGCCAATCGCGTCAATCACGATACCAGAGAAGAGGTTCATGCCAAGGTACCCGATGATGAGGTACATCGAGTACATGTACGGGATGATCCCCCACGTGCCGCAGCCGTCGAGCGGGACGCAGTCAAACTCGGTGTCGTTAAAGCCGCACATGCTCGCGTTGTACGACCGGTCGACGCAGTTCGGGTTGGTCGCTGGCGACGTGTAGTAGACTTCCCACGTAAAGTTGTTCCAGTTCTCGCCCGTGCTGTACCCAATGAGGGCTTGGAGCGCGCGGAAGAAGTTTTGAAAGTTCTGGTACTTGTGGATGAGCTGGTTGTCGAGCGCCACTTTGGCGAAAAACTGGACACCGAGCGCCGAGTAAATGTAGAAGAGGAGCATGAGCAAGCTCGTGACGTTGATGACGGCCGGGAGCGACACGATGAGCGTATCGATGAGGTTCTTCATCGTCTTGGCCTGCTTGATGAGGCGGAGCGCGCGCCCGACGCGGAAGACACGGACGACCGTGATCGCCGTGCCAAGACTCAGCGACTTTGTAAAGAACGGGAGGAGGATGCTAACGACCGTGAGGACGACGATGACGAGGTCGAACCGATTCCATGTGTCGTCAAAGTACGCCCACCCAAACGCGTTGAGTTTGAGGAACGCTTCGACGGCAAAGACGCCGGTAAACACATAGTTGGACACCGTGAGGCCGTTCTGGAACGCGATGCTGTCGCCAAATTGGTCCATGCACATGGTGAGAATGTTGAGAAAGATGCACGCAGTCACAAAGTACTCGGTGTAGCGATAGTGCACGATCTCAAAACAGCGTTTTCGGAACGGCTCTTTGGGCGACGGGTAGTACACTTGGGGCGCGAGCGCGAGGACTTTTTTTTGCAGTTTGATCCACTTGATTTGCTCTTCGGTGACGACAGCGCCGTACGACTCGCGGCAAAAGCTGTCGCAGAGGATGCCAATGAAGAGGTTGGTCACAAACCACGCGCACACAATCATGTAGACCCACCACCAGAGGATCATCCACAGATTCGTGTTCATGATGGGCTGCATGTCTTCGCCCGTCGCGTCGACGCCCGCCATGGCCGCGAGCGACCACGCTTCCATCGTCGTCAGCTCGTACAACCCACCGACGGCCCAGAAAATGTTGTCGAATTTCTGTGGCACGACCGGGCTCCAGGTCGTATTTTGGGTCGACGCGAAGCAGAGGCAGATTTGCTTGGACGTGGGCTTGTAGTTGTCGGCAAACGGCCCGCAGTCGGTTGTGTTCCATACGGCTGCATACGGCGCTCTTTGAGCAAGCGTCATGTCCTTCCACGCGACCGGGTACGTCATCGTGTCGATACTCGTCATGTTGGTCACAAAGTCTCCGTTGTACCCGGACGGAAACCACGGGGGGAACGCCGGTGTGCCTGTGCCTTGGGTGTACGTGTACGGGCTGATCGAGCACGAGTTGAAGGCGCCCTTGAAAAAGGTGACCCCCATCAAGCCAAAGATGAAGAGCATGAAGAGGAAGAAGACGAGCGCGTTGATGATGTCGGGAATGCACCGGAAGAGCGTGTTGACAACGATCTTGAGCTGCGGCAGCTTGTTGATGACGCGAAGCGGGCGCAAGGCGCGAAGCCCCCGCAGCGCGCGCAGCGCCGAGAGCGCGCCGTTGCCACCCCCAATCATATACGGCAAGACCGAGACGGTCACGATGAAGCCATCGAGAAGCCGCCACGCGTCCTTGACGTACGCGTCTTTGCCAAAGAAGAGCCCTTTGGCGATGACCGTGAGGCCCAACTCGATCGAGAAGAGGATCGCAAAGAGGTTGTTGGAGACCGCAATCGAGAGTCCGAGCGACGAATTCGGGTCCAGCAGCGGCGTGTCAATGGCGGTAAAGATGCACGACACAAACACCGAGAGCGATATGAACCACGACCACTCGCGCCGCTTGAGCAAGCCGACGCAGCTCGCCCGAAGGACGTTCTCGGGCGCAAAGACAAAGAGGCTGTAGCCCTTGTTGAGGTGGAACTTGGCATGCTCGCGCTTCTCTTCGGCAATTGGGTCGTACACGGTCGCGTCAAAGAACGTTAGCAATTGAAACATCGCGCGCTTGGCCCGACGCACGTTGCGGACGACGTGCCCTGGCGGCTCTTTCGCGTCGTCGGTGGCGTCGTCAAGGATCGTTTCGGTGCTATCGCCTTCGTCGTCGTCCATGCACGCACCCACGAGAATCGCGAGAAACATGTTCATGACGACCCAAACGCCCAGCACGATGATCGAAGCATGGTACACGGGCGAGGCCCACCCGACGCTGATCCAGCCGTCGTACGTGACGCTCGGAAAGTTGTCGTATGTGATGACTTGGAAGACGGTAAAGACAGCCCATGTCACGCTGTCATAGTTGCTACGATGCAGTTGCGACGTAGGGTTGGTATTGTTGAACGGCAGCGCCAAGTTGTTTTGGTCAAATTGATACTTGGTCGCAAAAATCTAGTCGCGCCATCAGAAACAAACAAACAATAGGGTCGCGATGAGTACCTCCATGCCGAGGAGCGCAAAGATGTAGCAAAAAATGACGAGGAAGAAGAGAAAGTTGAGAATCTCGCCAAACGACTTCATAATGGCCGTCAAGAGTTTGTTGAGACCCTTCCATGCCCGTGCAATCTTGAGCGCGCGGAGGGCGCGAAACGACGTGAACGCACCAGGCCCCCCCGGCGTGCCGTCGATGAACGTCGGCGGGTTGGTCGCAAACTCGATCGCACCCAAAAGCACGGTGAGCAAGTCGAATCGATTAAACTTGTCGCTACACATCGTAGCGTTAGACAAAGGCAGAGCACACACACGCGTACCGCCAGAACGGACCAAAGCCGATACCGAGCATTTTGACGCTCGACTCCCACACAAAATAGAGGAGGAAGACGAAGTTGACGATTTCGCTGTTGTACATGAAGGCATCGGTTTGGTTGGCGTGGTTGAGCGACATGACAAAGATGTTGCCGACCGTTATGGCGAGACCAAACTGCCGAAAGTTGTCGTTGAGGACGAGCTTCCTTGCCGCCGCCCGCAGGATGACCATGTGGCGCGACGCTGCCGAGCCGACAACGACGTCGCCCAGATGCTGGTGGTCCGGATGGGCCGCCACGACCACGTTGGGCTCTCCCGCCTTGTTGTTTGCGATCGCTTGGGACTGCACAGCCGAGAGACGCGACTTGATGCTGGCATGCAGCTCGGCAATGAGCTTGGCCCTACATGTATGCTTGCATGTCACGACGACCACGTCAACTTTTCGTACTCGTTGGCGCGGGCTATTTTCTCTTGGTTCTCTTTGGCCTTGTCAAACTCGGTACAAAGCACGGCCATGTTGAGCTGCAAGAGGAAGCACATGCCAAAGAAGAGAAGCGCGTTGAAGTAGATGGCCGCGACCGCGGGGTTGCCCGCACATTGCGTCTGAGCAAACATAAGTCGGCAAACGAGGTGTTTGAAGCGACGTACCATTTCCGTAAGTGCCATCCACCCGGATGCAGTGACCACTTGGAGGATGATCATGAACGTGTTGCCGAGATTGTCAAAGTTGGTAAACCCAAAGTTGAGGTTGGACGTAAACGTTGGCTGGGCCATGATCGAGTAAGACCATTCGCGTGTCGCAATGTCCAGAAACCGTGGGCGGCCGTCGCTGTCGTAGTTGGAGCCGCACCACGTCTTGAGGCCGCACTGCCGACCGACTTCACCGGCCTCGACGCAGAAACGCGTGTAGATTGTCGGGTCGGCGTCCGTATCGAGCGGCCAAAAGCACCCCATGGGTTGCGTCCACGTGTCGTTGACCTCGTACGGGACGCCTTCTGTCTTGTTGCAGCGGTACCATGAAGGGTTGGCAAGGACTTGGTTCAGATACGCCTGGCTCACAGGGTACGCACCGACGGGAGCGGTCGCCGGGTCAAATGGCAGTGCAATCGGGAAGGGCGTGAGGCGGCAGCGCGGGTGGAACCCGCCGCGCCAAATTTCCATACCGAGAATCGCAAACACAATGTAGCTGAACGAGAGCAAGATGGCCACGTTTCCGAGTGCTGGTAGACTGGCGAGGAGCGAGTTGGTGAGGATCTTGAGACCGGGAAACGAGTGCAGCGTCCGCAGCGGCCGAAGGACGCGCAGGACGCGGATAAAGCCAACGCGGATGTTGAGCCAATTGAGCATGCTATAGTGCCATAAGAAATGATTTGAACCCCTTAGCGTCGTACCCGGAGAGCACAATGACAAAGTCGAGGCGGTTCCAGTTGTTGCTCAAGTACGCGCCTTCGCCAACGACAAAGCCCATGGCCACAATCTTGATGGCCATTTCAGCTGCGAAGAAGTAGAGGCTAATCGAGTTGAAGAGCTCGATAAAGCGGTTGTAGCCCACGTTCGGGTTGGGGCCCTCGGCCCACGCTTTCTCGTAGTCGACGAGGCCCAGGATCGCAGTGTTGAAGCACACGACGAGGATCACGATCCGGTCAAACCACGGCGACTGGAAGATCTTGATGCACACTCTTCGGAAAGGGTGCTTGACCGTGAGGCACCCGAGCGAGATGCGCTGCACCTGCATGAGGCATGAGAAAGACGTCTAGATTCCGAGCCCACGTACCTTCTTCGCATCGCGGTACGTTCGACCCATGCTCGCCTTTTGCATCAAGGCGGACATCTGCGCTGGCGCGCTCAGGCCCATGCTGCTGCTGCCTCCGTTCGCGGCTGTTTCACGACTTGGCCCAAAGGTTGTTTTTCGTTTTCAGGATCTATCTTTAGACATGCCTTATTCGAGGCCGAAAGTCCGAAAGTCCGTAAAAAGGACTTGACGATGGAGGACGCAACGGACCGCGCCAAGGAGCTCGCGCGCGCCCGCGCCGCCCGGAAACGCTACCGCGAGACGCCGGAAGAGAAGGAGGAACGGTTGGCGAAAGGCCGACTGCGCATGGCCAAGCTGCGTCGCAGCGAGGGCGCCGACGAGGCGGCGCGGCGCCGGGAGAAGAACCGCGCCCGTGTGGCCGCGCGCCGGCAGCTCGCCTCGGACGACGAAAAGGAAAAGTGGAAGCAGCAGGCCCGCGAGCGAGCGCGCCTGCGACGAGAGAGTGAGACGCTAGAGGCGCGCAATCTTCGGCGCGAGCATGACCGACTGCGCATGCAGCAAAAGCGGGCCCAAACCGACGAGTTCAAGGTGTCCTTCTCCATGTACATGGCCGACGCACGGAGCGCAACTTGCATCGACCCCGACAACATCGTGCTCGACCACGATGACGTCATGGGGGAGAGGCCTACGGATCCGACTGTGGCCGACGATGACGACGTGGCCCACGGGCTGTGGCCCGACAAACCATTTTGCTAACATCCACTCGAAACATTTTTATCGAATGAGGGCTTCGTACAACTTGCTACATGTTACAGAGCCTTTACAGCATTTAGAAGGAGACGCTTCACGTAATGGCCGTCGCCGCCTCATGCGCCTCGGCGTCCACCGACATGAGACACTCTCCGTGGACCGCCGCCGACTCGCACGGAGGCTCGGGGTCTGCCGACGATCCCTCGGTGGCAGCGATCTTGGCGCGCAATCGCTTGGCACGCGCGCGTTGGACGAAGCGCTGGATCATGATGGTGGCCGAGTACTCCTTGACGCGGCCGACCTCTCGCATCGAGAGCCGGTCCTTTTGCTTCTTGCCGCGCCGGCGGTGCCAGAGTTCGTCAAACTGCTTGTTGATGCCGAGTTGGTCCATGAGCTTGTTGATTTCGTTGTACTTGGTGACGCTGCCCTAATTTATAGCCTTCAGACCCCATCATGCACGACATGCACGACAGGACCTACCTCGGCCAAGACGCGCATGACGAGGGCCCGCGGCACGTCCTTGAAGTGGACGTAGATCTTGTCGTAGACGGGAATATCGAGTTCTCCTACGCAAGACTTGAGCATGTCAGTCGCAACGCACAATGACATACCAATCGCAATGACGACACGGCGTCGTGTAAAGCCCGGCACGGACTTGAAGCCAAACGGGGGGTACACGGTGTAGAGAAAGTCCGCGAGCTCTTCGGCCGTGATCAAGCCGCCGCCCTGCGGGTCAAACTCGGCCCAACGGTCCGCAAACTCGGCCAGCGTCGCGGGGTTCACGGGGGACGCGGCGGACGAGTCGCCAATCGCGTCAATCACGATACCGGAGAAGAGGTTCATGCCAAGGTACCCGATGATGAGGTACATCGAGTACATGAAGGGCACAATAAACCACGAGCCGCAGCCGTCGAGTGGAATGCAGTCCGGGTCCGTGTCGTTGAAGCCGCACATGTGGTCGTTGAAGGTGCGATCGTCGCAGTTCGGGTTGGTCGCTGGCGACGTGTAGTAGATTTCCCACGTAAAGTTGTTCCAGTTCTCGCCCGTGCTAAAGCCAATGAGGGCTTGGAGCGCGCGGAAGAAATTTTGAAAGTTCTGGTACGAATGGATGAGCTGGTTGTCGAATGCCACTTTGGCAAAGAGCTGGACGCCGACGGCCGAGTAAATGTAGAAGAGGAGCATGAGCAAGCTCGTGACGTTTCCCACCGCTGGCAGCGACACGGTGAGCGTGTCGAAGAGGTTTTTCATGAGCTTGGCCTTCTTGATGAGCCGGAGCGCGCGCCCGACGCGGAAGACGCGGACGACGGTCAGCTCGGCGCCGAGACTCACGGACGTTGTCACGAGCGGCAAGATAATGCTCACCAAGGCAAACACGACGATGGTAAAGTCGAACCGGTTCCATGCGTCGTCAAAGTAGGCGTAGCCAAACGCGTTGAGTTTGAGAATCGCTTCGCACGTAAAGATGCCGGTGAAGACGCTGTTGAGAACCGAGAGCGCC
>NW_008246095.1:386404-387030 GCF_000281045.1 Saprolegnia diclina VS20 | reverse complement strand
GAATCGACGGCCGCCATGGCCGTGAGCGACCATGCCTCCATCGTCGTTAGCTCGTACAAGCCAGCGACGGCCCAGAAAATGTTGTCGAATTTCTGTGGCACAAGGGACGTCCACGAGGTACCATGGGTCGTCGCAAAGCAGAGGCAGATTTGCTTGGACGTGGGCTTGTAGTTGTCGGCAAACGGCCCGCAGTCGGTTGTGTTCCATACGGCTGCATACGGTGCTCTCTGACTCAGCGTCATGTCCTTCCACGCGATCGGGTATGTCATCGTGTCGATACTCGTCATGTTGGTCACAAAGTCCCCGGTGTACCCGGACGGAAACCACGGGGGGAACGCCGGCGTACCCGTGCCTTGGGTGTACGTGTACGGGCTGATCGAGCACGTGCTGAGGGCGCCCTTGAAGAGCGAGATGCCCATCAAGCCAAAGATGAAGAGCATGAAGAAGAAGAAGACGAGCGCGTTGATGATGTCGGGAATGCACCGGAAGAGCGTGTTGACAACGATCTTGAGCTGTGGCAGCTTGTTGATGACGCGAAGTGGCCGGAACGCACGAAACGCACGCAGCGCGCGGAGGCCTGAGAGCGCGCCTTTGGCATTGCCAATGAGGTACGGCAAGACCGAGAC
>NW_008246095.1:343639-385461 GCF_000281045.1 Saprolegnia diclina VS20 | reverse complement strand
CCAAACGAATGGAGAATCGCCATGATGAGCTTGTTGAGCGACTTCCAGGACCGGGCCAACTTGAACGCACGCGCAACGCGGAACGCGGTAAAGAGACCCGACCCGCCGGACGTGCCATCAATAAACGTCGGGGGGTTCAACATCGCTTCCACAATGCCCATGAGAAATGTGAAGAGGTCGAACCGGTTAAACTTGTCCCTAGTCACATATTAGCACAACAACGAACAGTCGTCAGGACGTACGCCCAGAAGGGTCGGAGCTCGAGCGCGATCATTTTCAAAAGCGACTCGATGCCGAAGTAGATCATAAAGGTAAAGTTCAGCACCTCGCAGTTGTACGCGAACGTGTAGCTCATCTCCGTGTGGTTGAGCGACATGACAAAGACGTTGCTCAGCGTGATGAAGATGCCGACCCGCCGGAACGCTGTCGTGAGCACGACCTGTCGAATGCGGAGCCGCCACTGGACGAGGCACCTCCGCCACGCCGAGGCGACAACAATGTCGGTCGAGTCTATTCGCTTGGACTGCGCCGCAGAGACGGGCGGCGGCGGCACCATCGAGAGACGTTTAATGACTTCGACGCTACATCATGCCTCAATGGACACAAGAACCATGTGATGGGTCGTACGCTCTTGCGTGGGCGGCCTTGGCTTGCTGGTCCTTGGCTTTCTCAAACTCAGTGAAGAGGACGGCCATGTTGAGCTGGAGCAAGAAGCACATGCCAATGATGAGGAGCAAGTTGAAGTAGATGGCGGCTAACGCTGGGTTGCCGACCCATTGCGCCTGTGCAAGCACCCATTAGCGACACCACAAGAGGATACAAGACGCACCGTCTCGGTCAGCGCCATCCAGCCGGACGCCGTCACGACTTGAAGGATGACCATGAGCGTGTTGCCGAGGTTGTCAAAGTTGGTGAGCCCGTAGTTTAGATTTGCATTGAACGTGGGTTCGCTCATGATGGAGAAATTGAGGAGCGGTCCTGCAATATCGAAAAAGCGCGCGTTCCCGTACGCGTCAAAGTTGGAGCCGCACGTTTGAGTCACGCTGCACGCGCGGCCGCCCGACGACGAGCAAAGTTGCGGCATTGGGAGGCCGCTGTCGAGCGGCCAAAAGCAATTGGCGCGTATATTCCACGTCTCGTCCACGAGGTACGCGGCCCCGTCGCTTTTGTTGCACCGATACCACGCGGGGTTGGCGACGACTTTGGCCAAGTACGCCGCGCTCACGGGGTAGGCGCTGGCGCCCGGTGGATTTAGCGCGTCAAATGGTAGCGCAACCGGGAAGGGTGTGAGGCGGCAGCGCGAGTGGAACGTGCCGCGCCAAATCTCCATACCGAGGATCGCAAACACGACGTAAATGAAGGCGAGCAAGATGGCCACGTTTCCGAGCGCTGGGAGACTGGCGAGGAGCGAGTTGGTGAGCACTTTGAGGCCTATAGCAAGGTCGCAGTCTCGCTTTAGCATATCGATGGTACCTGGAAAGGTGTGGAGCGTTCGAAGCGGTCGGAGGACGCGCAGCACGCGGACAAACCCGACTTTGATGTTGAACACCGACAGCATCCTACGCCAACTTGATCGATACTTGTGCATGGGGCATGAAGGCGTTGTACCCCGAGAGGACAATGATAAAGTCGAGTCGGTTCCAGCTGTCGAGCAAGTAGGCGCCGTCGCCAAAGATAAAGCCCATGGCGACGATCTTGATGCACATTTCCGTCACAAAAATGTAGAGGCTCACGCCATTCCACTGCTCGATGAGCTTGTTGACACCCATGTTGGGGTTGGGGCCCTCGGCCCACGCGTTCTCATAGTCGACGAGGCCCAGAATCACCGTGTTGCAGCATACGGCGAGGATAATGGCCCGATCAAACCACGGCGACTGGAGGATCTTGATACACACTCTTCGGACCGGGTGCTTGGCCGTGAGGCACCCGAGCGAGATACGCTGCACCTGCAAGAGGCATGTCAAGAATGTACATGTTTCGAAATGATGTACCGTGCACGGCTCTCGCAGCTTGCGCATCGTGCGCGGGAACTGGGAGGTTACGGTGCGGTCCGGCGCCATTGTCGTCTTGGCCCGACGCCGCTTAATATAACTTGAGACGTAACCGAGGCTGTTTTGACACCACTTTGAGAGAACGCACGGTTAATTTTGGATGGCATCGTGCGATCGCAAAGTGTTCTAAAACCTACTACGACTGGGGTGCGTGTCATTTCACGTGCCCTTCATGGAAGAACACATCGAGTCGTCGGGGCGCAAGAGAGGTGCCTGGACGACGTCACTTGAGCAATGCTCGTCAACAATCTACCGGTACTATCCGATTGTCTAACTACACAATCCATTGTCGCGGGGTTTTTATCTCGGGAAGGCAAGAGTATCAACTCCAGGCCATCGAGGCTTCAAGTGGGACCATGGTCCTTGACGACGGACTATGTGACAACTGCTTTGAAACAGACAATTACGACAGAGTATCTATCTACTCGCGGTGCGAGCAAGGGAGCTCGCCCGATCCTTGCATCAGCTCGATGAAAAATGATCGTTTTTTGGACTGCAGCGCGCCCGACAACTCTTCTGATTGTCCAACAAGAGCAAGAGTATGTTGAGTACATGGACTTATGGCTGAGTACCAGTACAAAGGAGGGAAATAATACTACTAGTCCGCAAAAGCCAACGCTAACGTCCCCGTCGGTGCCGTGTGATTGGTGCAAATCCTGTGGGGTCGTCGGACGCGATCTTGGAATGCATTGCTTGGATTGGCTGAAATGACGACCGTTTTCACCAATCGCACGAGGGTTTGCACGATCCATGCGTCGGTCGAAACCACCAGTGCGACCTTTCTACTTGCGCCTCTTCCGACTTCGCGGGGAATCGCATGAGCAAGTCGCCCGAGAGCTCCGATGGGGCGCCGGTCTCTGAGCCCTGGAGCGACCTCGACCGCTTCCAAGCGCTCTCCCGCGGCTCCGTGAACGAGTCCATGGCGGCCGCGCCGTCGGCCGACGCGCGGCGCAGTCCCATCCGAAAAGCGCGGCTCGACATCCTCCAGAGCTCGATCTTGACGCGGCAGAGCCAGCTCAGCACGCTCGAAGGCGGCACGAAGAAGCACAAGAAGAACACGGACGCCCACATCGCTGACCTCAAGGCGTCGCTGGGGCCGCTGGGCTCGCTCCAGGGCCCGCGTCGCCCCGACTCGTCGTCCGGGCGTCTCGTGTTACCCGCCGTGACGCCTCCGACGTCGGCCGACGCAATCGAGTCGCCCGAAGAGCGCATGTACTCGACGCTCAGCGATCGTATTGGCTCCAACTACACCATGACGACGCGGAAGCTCACCAAGGACGACGTTGCTCGCGTCGCGCTCAGCATGCCCGTCATGGTCCGTGAAAAGCCCAAGGACTTGCGCCCTGGGTTTAGCCCCAAGAAAAAGGCGATCGAGTACGTGGCTGTGGCGCCGGCGCTCGAGCGGTCGTTGGCGCAACTGACCAAGTCGGACGAGCTCTCGCCGTCGCCGCCGCCCAAATCGCCCTTTACGCAGCTCCCATCGGCCGATGTCAAGGCCAACGTGTCTCTCTATCCGTCCGGGTCCCGCGCCTTCCAGCGCCACTTGGCGGAAAACCCGACGCACCTTTTTAAGAAGCCGTCGCCGACTAAGAGTCCACCCAAGAAGAACAAGATTGTCCTCAACGTTGGCAGCCCGGTGGCGCCGGTGGCACGGCGCTTGGCGCCCATGGTCCTCAAGCCGCTGACGTCCCGGACGCTGGAGCTCGACTCGGCCGCGTATGAAGCTTCGACCACCAACTACTGGCGCGCGGTCGAGGCGTACATCGCGCGCGGGTGTCCGCCCATGGCGGATGCGATTCCGGTCGAGATTTTACAGCGACTGCAGCTCCCCGCGCCGCCGTTCCGGCACGACAAGGCCCTTTTAGCGCAGAACACAGCCACGTGCGAACACCTCTTGACCGAGATGTTTGACGCGGTGTATGCGTCATACAACACGGCGATCGCGCGCGCAATGCTGCAGTACGACCTTTTGGAAGACACAAACGCGGCGCGGCTCGGCATCGTGCCGGCCTACCTCCACGCGACGCCCAAGTGGTGGAGCGACGAGACGTACCAGTCGTTTCAATGGAGAGTCCTTCGGGAGACAGGCGTCGACGCGACCGTGATCCGCGACAGCGCCGAGTACATTGAGGTGTTTTTGCACACGGCCGACCCGGCCATGCTCGCGCTCCAAGCGCAATGGCTGCACGAAGGCCCGCCACCCGACTGGGAGGTACAGCGAGAGCGCACAATATACATGCTAACGCCTCGCGTCTAGATTCGAGACAACCCGTTCGTTCCGTACCACGAGCTTCTCTTTACGGACGTGTTGACACCCGGGTTTCGGTCGTCGTTGCCGCGCACGGTGCCCAATTTTGTCGATCACATTAGCCGCCGCGTCGACGCGGTCAAGGAGTGCCTCCGGACGTACTGGATTCCTGCCAGCGCTATGAAGGTCGATGCGTTCTTGCCGCTTGCGCCGGATGCGCCGGTGCGCGATCCGCGCGGCGACCTCCCGCTGCCCGAACCATTGGTATGTTTCCTCTCGCTCCGCAACGATTCCATGTCTTGTCTGCTGCATAGCACGCCGGTACCAATGGCAGCGCGGCCAAGCTGTTTGCGAACCGCGTGGCGCTCGAGGGACTTGACGCTCGCCACGCGGCCGCGCCAAAGACCTCGGCCGACACGTTGGTCGAAGACGACCTCTTTCGCTTCAACCACCACATTGGCGTGTTGAACGCTGCGTCGGTGCTCATGTCGCGCCAGCTGCGCGAGACCGTCGACGCCTCCGTGCTCGCGTTTCAAGCCTTTTTCGAGCAATTTTCGACGCCTGCGCTCGACGGCGAGGCTGCGCTCGTCCTCGCCGTGCAGTGCTTTGACGCCCCCAGCGCCGGGTTTGCGCTCGACCCGCCGGCCGACGCGATGGAGATGACGCTCCTGCACTGCGTCGGCATGCTCGTGGACGCGGTCGCGATCTTTCCGCGCATCGATTCGCACACGAGTGTGCCGGTGCGCATCCGCAACAAGGCGTCGCTCGGGCCGTGCACGCTCGGCACGGGCGATCCCTTCGTGCTCTCGGCCAAGAAAGCCGTGCGCCAGGCACTACAGCGGCACTTGCGTGAGCCCGAAGGCGTCCTCGCTCGCTTCGCACCGTTTCTGACGCTCCTCAATGGCTCGACGGACCGGCATATCGCCCATCTCTTGGAGCAGCCGGTCGACTTGGGGGCGCTCCGGGCCGAGCTCGCGGCGCTTCGATCGATCGACGACGCGATTTTGGCCGAGATTGCCGACCAGTATACGTTCTCGCTCTTCGCCGTGTCGTGCGTCACGGCCAAAGATTGCCTTCGCGCCAAAGCGAAAGAGTGCGCGTCCGTGTTGCTCGCGCGCGTCTCGGCCGAGAACGTCAAGCGCATGAATGCGATGGGGGCGCAGTACGAAGCCATTGTGCAGACGCTCATGGCCGACCCGTTGGACTCGGTCGAGCTCAAGAGCCTCCAAGCGTTCTACGAGTCGAGTATGGCGTCGCTCAATGCGCTCCAAGACGAGCTCGTGAACGACGTGCACACAGCGATTCGGTTCTTGACCGAGCACCACTTTGCCATGTCCCGCGACGACATTCAGCTCTTTTATGTCACGTACCGCTGGCCCGATACGATCGCCAACTTTCAGCGCAAGTCGCTCGAGCGGCAGCGCGAACGCAAGCGGGAGCTCGAGCTCGTCGTGACAGCTCGCCAAGAACACCTGCTCAGCACGTTTGCGACGTGTCAGCGCAAGATCGAAAAGATGCGCGAGGCTGGCAACATGGCCGACGCTGCCAACGTCACCAAGCGCATCGAGGGCATCAACAAGCTCATCGCCGAAATCGACGACGAAGCCAGCAAGATCCGCGACCAAGAGACGCTGCTCGGCATGGAGCTCACGGACAACGAGACAAGCATCAAGGAGCTCCAAGAAATGCTCGCCCCCATGGACAAACTCTGGTCGACCGGTAAACATCTCTTGCGTCGAGACGCACGCGCATCCTCGATATGACTAGTGTTTCAATTCAGCGAGCAGCTCAACCAGTGGCGCGGACTGCCGCTCTACATGGTCAACGCCGAAGACGCCGAGCGCGAAGCCGACGGGTTCCGACGCAATGTCGTCAAGGTCATTCGCGACTGCGAAAAGGTGCGTCCATACCAAATGTATTAAAGACTATTCAGCGCATGACGGCTAGATTGGCGAGAGCTTAGAAGCGCCGACCGAAGTCGCACGCGCGGCCAAGAAGATGCTCGATGAAATGCTCGATGCCCACGTGCCGCTCATGCACCTGATTTGCACGCCGGCGCTCTGTGCGCGGCACTGGTCCGAGATCGAGGCCATCACGAAACTCGACTTGCAGACGCCAGGCGGCGACATGACGTTGAGCCACATGCTGGACGCGGGGCTGCACAAGTTCACCGCGCAAATCGAAGACATTTGTGTCGGCGCGGCCAAAGAATACTCGCTCGAGCAAGCGCTCGACAAGATGGAGCACGAGTGGGAAGGCATCGAGTTCCACACCAAGCCGTACCGCACGACCGGCACGTCGATTCTCTTTGGCACGGACGAAATGCAGCAGCTCTTGGACGACCACATGGTCAAAATTCAATCGATTCGCGGCTCGCGCTACAACAAGCCGTACTTGGAGCGCATTGGGCGCTGGGAGAAAACGCTCGTGGCGGTACAAGACATTACCGACCAGTGGCTCAAGGTCCAAGCGACGTGGCTGTACCTCGAGCCGATCTTTAGCAGCGACGACATCATGCGGCAAATGCCCACCGAGGGCATGCTCTTCAAGCGCGTCGACGCCACGTGGCGGCACAATATGGAAGAAACCATTCTCGAGCCAGAAGCCACCAAAGTCGCACTGCGCCAAGGCTTGCTCGAGACGCTCCAAGAGTCCAACGCCGACCTCGATACGATCCAGAAAGGACTGAACGAGTACCTCGAGACGAAGCGCCTGTACTTTCCGCGGTTCTTTTTCCTCTCGAACGACGAGCTGCTCGAGATTCTCGCCGAGACGAAGGACCCGTTGCGCGTCCAGCCCCATCTAAAGAAAGCGTTTGACGGCATCAACCTCCTCGAGTTCCAGCCCAACCTCGACATTACCGCGATGCTGAGTCCCGAAAATGAAAAAGTCCCGTTCCTCTTCGACAAGATCTCACAATCGCCCATCAACCCCAACAAGACGGGCGGCAATGTGGAAATTTGGCTCCAGGAGGTCGAAATCACGATGCGCAAAAGCGTCGCGTACCACGTGGATCTGAGCATGGCCGACTACGCGACCAAAGATCGGCTCACGTGGGTGCAAGAGTGGCCGGGTCAAGTCGTTCTTGCCATCAACCAGACCGTGTGGACGCAGCAAACGGAGGCCGCGCTCGATGGCCCCAAAGATGCTCTCGTGCAGCACTCCCAGGTTCGCTTATACGCGGGGTGCGACGTCGTCATGTTCTTGGGTCGTAGATGCTCAAAGACGAACTCCTTCGCACGGTCGAGCTCGTGCGTGGCCAGCTGCCCAAGCTCACGCGCATTACGCTCGGTGCGCTTGTCGTCATGGACGTGCACAACCGCGACACCATCGCCGAGCTCGTCACGCTCAAGACATCGGACAAGCTCGACTTTGACTGGCTCGCGCAGCTGCGCTACTACTGGGTGGCGGGCGGAACATCGGCCGCGACGGGGAAACCGGGCACGCTGCAGTGCCGTATGATCAATACGTTAGCGCTGTACGCGTTCGAGTACCTCGGCAACTCGATGCGGCTCGTCATTACGCCGCTGACCGATCGTTGCTACCGCACGCTCATGGGGGCTATTCATTTGAACCTCGGGGGGGCGCCGGAAGGGCCAGCCGGCACGGGCAAGACCGAGACGACCAAGGATCTCGGCAAAGCCATTGCGATCCAGTGCGTGGTGACCAACTGCTCCGACGGTCTCGACTACCTCGCGATGGGCAAGTTCTTCAAGGGTCTCGCGTCCAGCGGCGCGTGGGCGTGCTTTGATGAGTTCAACCGCATCCAGCTCGAAGTGCTCAGTGTGATTGCCCAGCAGATTCTCTGCATCCAGATCGCCAAGGCGCAAAACGCAGCGACCTTTATGTTTGAGGGCACCCTCCTTTCGCTCAACCCCACGTGCTGCCCGTTCATTACGATGAACCCTGGTACACATCTCGCCATCTCCATATCGTAGCCAACACCATCGGGTAGGGTATGCGGGGCGCGCTGAGCTGCCCGACAACCTCAAGGTGCTCTTCCGCACCGTGGCCATGATGGTGCCCGACTACGCTATGATTGCAGAGATTATGCTCTATTCGTACGGCTACATGGAGGCGAATGCACTCTCCAAGAAGATTACGACCACGTATACCCTTTGCTCGGAACAGCTCTCTTCGCAATCGCACTACGACTACGGCATGCGGGCAGTCATGGCCGTGCTGCGAGCTGCAGGCAACCTCAAGCGAAGCGAGGGCCACCTTCAGGAAGACACACTCGTCTTGCGCTCCATCATTGACGTCAACTTGCCGAAATTCCTGAGCCCTGACGTCCCGCTCTTCAACGGCATTGTCTCGGACCTCTTCCCGGGCGTCGTCGTGGACCCGCCCGACCGCACCGACATGCTACGTGCGATCAACGACGCGTGCAAAGCCATGGAGCTCCAGCCCGTGCCCAACTTCATCGAAAAGGTCATTCAGATTTACGAAATGATGATTGTCCGGCACGGCTTTATGGTCGTGGGCATGCCCTTCTCGGGCAAGTCGAGTTCGTGGAAGGTGCTCGCTGACGTTTTGGAGCGCCTCCACAATCAATTTCCTGAAGATACACGGTACGGGACTTGTCGAGCACATTAGGTAACATTCCTTGCATGTAGGTACACGCCCGTGGTCGTGGCCGTCATCAACCCCAAGTCGATCACGATGGGCCAGCTCTACGGGCAGTTTGACGACGTCTCGCACGAGTGGACCGACGGTGTCCTCGCCATCAACTACCGCAATCTGGCCACGAGTCCGACGCCGGACCGCAAGTGGCTCCTCTTTGACGGCCCCGTCGACGCGGTGTGGATCGAAAACATGAATACGGTCCTCGACGACAACCGCAAATTGTGCTTGATGAGCGGCGAGATCATTGCGATGAGCCCCGTCATGAGCATGATGTTTGAGCCCATGGACCTTCTCGTCGCATCGCCTGCCACTGTCTCGCGCTGCGGCATGATCTACATGGAGCCCGAGCAGCTCGGGTGGCAGCCGCTCGTCGACTCGTGGCTGGATCGTAGCGTGGTGCTGCCACCGGACGCCGACCCCAAGCTCCACCTCGTCTTGACCGACGACCAGCGCAGCACCATCCGAACGCTCTGCGCGTGGCTCGTCGATCCGTGCATTGCGTTTGTGCGCAAGGAGCTGGTGGAGCTCACGCCGACAGTCGACGCGAATCTCGTGCAGAGCTTACTGCACATCTTGGAGGCCGAGTTGCTTACGCTCAAGCCGGCCGACATTGGTACCAAGAAAGGTTTACAGCACCTCGAGAGCATCTTCCTCTTCGGTTTGCTTTGGTCGGTCGGGTGTACCTCCACGTCGGAGGGCCGCGTCCGGTTCTGCGATTTCTTGCGCAGTTATATGGAGTCCATGGGGGTGCTCAACGCCAAGTACATTGTGGTCGGCCGCGCGCTCACAGTGCGCAAGTGGGCCAAGCCATCGTTCGACACGTATGCGCTCACGCTTGCGCTCCCAAATAAAGGCAATCTGCACGACTACCTCTACAGTGTGGACGACGCCAAGTGGGTGCGTTGGGAAGACACGCTGCGAGAGTACGTCATTCCGCCCAACTCGCCGTTCAGCACGATCGTTGTCCCCACGATTTACACGGCGCAACTCGAAAACCTTGTCAAGCTCCTCGTCTCGTCCAAGCGCAAGGTGCTCGTGTGCGGCCCCACGGGTACCGGCAAGAGTTCGTACCTCAATGCGATATTGAACGAGCGCCTCAGCCCCGACAATTTTTCCGTCATCATGCTCTCGTTCTCGGCGAAAACGTCGGCCAATATGACGCAAAACATCATTGACGGCAAGCTCGATAAGCGGCGGAAGGGCGTGTACGGTCCACCGGTCGGGAAGGATGGTATCGTGTTTGTCGACGATCTCAACATGCCCATGATCGAGACGTACGGGGCACAGCCGCCAATCGAGCTCATGCGGCAGCTCGTCGACTCTGGCGGGTGGTACGACCTCAAGGAGATGGCGTGGCAAAAGATCATCGACACGATCGTCGTCACGGCCATGGGACCGCCGGGCGGTGGCCGCAACACGATCAGCCCGCGCTTCCAACGGCACTTTAACGTACTCTGCTTCTCCGAGTTTGACGACGCGACGCTCGCGCGCATCTTTTCCACGATTGTCAACTGGTACTTTACGAGCAATCCGTTCATTTCGGAAATCCGCAAGCTCGCCGACGCCGTGGTTAATGCGACGCTCGAGACGTACCAAAACGCCATGAAGGTACGCCGCGTCGCAACTCCCCAGGACACTGATGGCACTGTGTACAGGTGCTCCTTCCGACGCCAAAAAAGTCGCATTATACGTTCAATTTACGGGATTTTTCGCGCATTATTCAAGGCATCATGCTCGTGACGGCGGCCGACGACTTTAACACGACGAGCCTCGTCAAGCTATGGGTCCACGAGTCGCTGCGTGTCATTGGCGATCGGCTCATTGACGACGAAGGCCGCACGTGGTTTTGCGACTTCCAGCGCAAAATGGTCGCCAAGCACTTCAACACCAACTTTGACAAAGTCCGCGATCACAAATTTGATGTCGTCGAGCTTATTCTATCCATAATACTAGGTATTTGCGCCGCTCAAGCGCGGCCGCGATGGCATCGTGATGCCCCACGACATGCGCAACCTCTTCTTTGGGGATTATCGCGACCCCGACGCATCCCCGCGTCTCTACAAGGAGATCGACGTCCACTCGACCGGTGACGTCGACGGCATTGCCCAGCTCATTGCGTGCTTGGACCAGTACCTTGCCGAGTTCAACGCTGTGTCGCGCAAGCCGATGAATTTGGTCATGTTTTTGTTTGCGATCGAGCACCTCTCGCGCATTGCGCGCGTCCTCAAGATGCCCCGCGGCAATGCGCTGCTCGTGGGCGTCGGTGGCAGTGGCCGACAAAGCCTCACGCGCCTTGCGGCGTTTATCATGGACTATGAAGTCAAGCAGATTGAGATTGCGAAAAACTACACGATGACCGAGTGGCGCGAAGACATGAAGTATGTGCTCAAGACCGCGGGCATTGGCGCGCGGCCGCTCGTGTTTCTCTTTAGCGACACGCAAATCAAGTACGAGGCGTTTGTCGAGGACATCAACAACATGCTCAACTCGGGCGAAATCCCAAATTTGTTTCCGTACGACGAGCGCGTCGGGCTCTGCGAAGGCGTGCGGATTCACGCCAAGGAGAAATTTGGGAAAATCGCCGGCGACATGACGCCCGCCCAGCTCTACGCGTTCTTTGTGCAGCGCGTGCGCCAGCAGCTCCATATCGTGCTCGCGTGCTCGCCGATCGGTGACGCGTTCCGCGACCGGCTCCGGAAGTTTCCGTCCATGATCAACTGCTGCACGATCGATTGGTTCACGGCGTGGCCCGCTGACGCGCTCGTCGCGGTCGCCGAGAAGTTTCTGCGCGACGTGCAAATGGAGTCGGACGCGACACGCCGCGGCATCGTCGACACGTGCCAGTACTTTCACGTCCAAGTCGAGAGTCTGAGCGATACGTACCTCCAGTGCCTCCGCCGGCAAAACTACGTGACGCCGACGTCGTACCTCGAGCTCATCGTGGCCTTCAAGACCTTTCTCGGGCAGCGACGCGAGAGCGTCATGAAGGCCAAGCTCCGGTACGAAGTCGGCTTGGAAAAAATTCAGTTTGCCGAAGCCAACGTGAGTGTCATGCGCAAGGAGCTCGTCGACATGCAGCCAATTCTCGATCGGTCGACAAAAGAAACAGCGGTACAAACCCAAGAGCTTCCTCTCTTGGGTGGTGATTATGTTGCAACCTGGGTGTAGGCGCTCATGGAGGAAATCCAAGCCAAGTTACCGGGCGTCGAGAAGACGCGCGCCGAAGTCCAAGCCGACGTGGCGGTCGCCGATGCGTCCAAAGCGCAGTGCGAGGTCCAAAAAGCTAGCGTTGAGGCCGACTTGGCCGAGGCTGTGCCCGCGCTCGAAGAGGCTCTCAAGGCCCTCGACACGATCAAAGCGTCCGAAATCAACGAAGTCAAAGCCATGGCCAACCCGCCGGCTGGCGTCAAGCTCGTGTGCGAAGGCGTGTGCGTCATGCTTGGCATCAAGCCCGCGCGCATTCCCGACCCCGCGGACCCGAGCAAGCGCATCATGGACTTTTGGGGCCCGTCCCAAAAGATGCTGAGCGATCCGACATTCATCCAGCAGCTCAAAAAATTCGACAAAGACAACCTCGACCCAAAAATCATGAAGGTATATAGTGTCTCGGCGACAGAGGTACAATTTTGTCTGTCGTAGGTCGTCGTCTCCAAATACATTGCCGACGAGAATTTTAGTCCCGAAAAGGCCGAAAAAGCGTCCAAGGCCGCCGCTGGGCTTTGTAAATGGGTGCATTCGATGGCGCTGTACGACAACGTGAGCAAGGTACCATTTCTTATTTACCTTGAATTTGTTATCAACTAATAAAATGCGGTGTAGATCGTCGCGCCCAAGCGCGAAGCCCTCGCGGTGGCCGAGAAGCTGCTGCAAGAGACGCTCGAGAGTCTCAACGAGAAGCTCGCGCGCTTGAAGGAGGTTGAAGACGGGCTCGCAAGTCTTCAGCGATCGTTCCAAGACGCCACCACCTCCAAGCAAAGCTTGGAAAGCCAGATCGAGCTCACGGGGAAGAAGCTCGTGCGCGCGGCGACGCTCATCGAAAGCCTTGGCGGGGAAAAGATCCGCTGGAAAGAGTTTAGCGCCCAATTGACGCTGCAGTACACCAAGCTCACGGGCGACGCGCTCATTTCCGCAGGCATTGTCGCCTACCTCGGTATTTGCTACGCCTATGTACTCGCGTGACTCAAATTTGAGCAATGTAGGGCCATTTACGTCCGTGTACCGGGCACAGGCGGTCTCGGCGTGGGTCGCCCGCTGCAAGGAGCTCGCGATTCCGTGCTCGGACCTGCCGTCGCTTTCGGGGACGCTCGGCGACCCGGTTCAGATCCGCAAGTGGAACATTGATGGCCTCCCGACCGACATGTTTAGCATCGACAATGGCATCGTAGTCTTTAACGCGCGCCGGTGGCCGCTCATGATCGACCCACAAGGCCAAGCCAACAAGTGGATTCGCAACATGGAGACCGAGCATGGGCTCAACGTCATCAAGCTCACGGACGGCGACTACCTCCGGACGCTCGAGAACGCGGTGCAGTTTGGCCGCCCCGTGCTCTTGGAAAATATTGGCGAAGAATTGGACCCGAGCTTGGAACCGTTGTTGCTCAAGCAGACGTTCAAGCAAGGTGGCACACTCTTCATTCGGCTCGGCGATGCCAACATTGAGTACAGCGAGAGCTTTCGGTTCTACCTCACGACCAAGCTCCGGAACCCGCATTACTTGCCCGAAGTGTCGGTCAAAGTGACGCTGCTCAACTTTATGATCACGCCGCAAGGGCTCGAGGACCAGTTGCTCGGAATCGTCGTTGCGCAAGAACGACCCGACTTGGAAGAGCAGAAAAACAAGCTCATCGTCCAGAGCGCCAAGAACAAGGCGCTTTTGAAGGAGATTGAAGACAAGACGTTGCACATTCTGTCGGCGTCCGAGGGCAACATCCTTGAAGACGAGACCGCCATCAACACGATGAACCAGGGCAAGCAGGTCGCCGACCAAATCAAGTCGGAGCAGGTCATTGCCGAAGCCACGGAGCTCGAGATCGACACGGTGCGCCAGGGCTACCGCCCGGTAGCCTACTCGTCGCAAGTGCTCTTCTTCTGCATCGACCAGCTCGCCAACATCGAGCCCGTGTACCAGTACTCGCTCTCGTGGTTCATTGCACTCTTTGTGCTCAGCATCAACCAAAGCGACAAGAGCACCGACTTGCACGAACGGCTCAAGCTGCTCGATGCGCACTTTACGTTTTCCTTGTACCGCAACATTTGTCGGTCGCTGCTCGAGAAGGACAAGCTCATGTTTTCCTTCCTCTTGACGATCTCCATCATGCAAGGCCGCGCCGAGATCGATGCGTCCGAGTGGTACTTCTTCCTCACGGGCGGGCTGGCAGTGGCCGAGACGCCTCCGCCAAACCCTGCCCCCGAATGGTTTGCCGACAAGCAGTGGAACGAACTCGTGCGTCTTTCAAACCTCCCGGCCTTTCCGGGGCTCGCGACCGAGTTCAAGACCTATGTCGACGCATGGAAGGCCATCTACGACAGTCCAACGGGGTACCTCATTCCTTTCCCCGGGTCATTTGCGGCCGTAACACCGTTCCGGCGGCTCCTTGGCATCCGCTGCATTCGACCGGATCTCGTCGTCCTCGCCGCGCAGCAGTTCGTTGTCGAGACGATGGGCGACGCGTTCGTCAAGCCCCCGCCGTTTGACCTCGGGCTCTGCTACAGCGACTCGTCCGTGAGCTCGCCCCTTGTGTTTATCCTCTCGCCGGGCTCGGACCCGATTAGCTCGGTCCTCAAGTTTGCCGACGCGAATCGGCAGCGCATCGACACGATTTCGCTGGGGCAAGGCCAAGGACCCATTGCCGAGCGTATGATCGCGCTCGCGATGGAAACCGGGTCGTGGGTCGTCTTGCAAAACTGCCACTTGGCGCCGAGCTGGATGCCGACACTGGAGCGCATCACGGAGAGCGTCAAGCTCGAGACGACGCATCCAAACTTTCGGCTCTGGTGCACGACGTACCCGTCCCCCGTCTTTCCCCCGTCTGTGCTGCAGAACGGCGTGAAAATGACCAACGAACCGCCCCAGGGCTTGCGCGCTAACCTTCTCGGCTCGTACCTCCTCGACCCGATTTGTGAGCGCGGGTTCCTCGAGTCCGTGAACAAGGTGCGAGATTGTCATAGGTGTTTAGACCGTCGACATATGTGCTGGTGATTAGGGCAAGGAATTTCGCCGGCTTTTGTATGCGCTGTGCTTTTTCCATGCACTTGTCCGCGAGCGTCGGCAGTTTGGTCCGCTGGGCTGGAACATCCAGTACGAGTTCAACGAGTCCGACCTCAGCATTAGCACGCGCCAACTCGCAATGTTTGTCGACGAGAACGACGCGATTCCGTGGCGAGCGCTCCAGTACGTTCTGCGCATTTTCACGGATCGTTTCGTAGCGATCAAATGTGTTTAGGTATTGCACGGGCGAGTGCAACTATGGTGGTCGCGTCACCGACGACAAGGACCGACGCACCTTGGCGTGTCTTTTGGGCCGGTTTTACGCCACTGATATTCTCAAGGACGACTACAGCTTTGACGAGCGGTCGCAGTACGTGGTGCCGGAGGACACGGACTATGAAGGCTTCCTTGGCTTCATCGAGGGCCTTCCGCTTGTCGCACCGCCCAATGTCTTTGGTTTGCACGACAATGCGACGATTACAAAAGATCAAAACGAAACGACGATATTGTGCACAAAGGTGCTCCAGACGCAAGCGACCGGTGGCGGCGGCGGCGACGCCAAGGGCCTCAGCCAAGAAGAGACCGTCGACGCCATGGCAGCCGATATTCTATCTCGGCTGCCCGACAATTACGACATGGAAGTCGCGGCCATTCGGTACCCGGTCCGATGGAACGAAAGCATGAACACGGTCGTGTGCCAAGAACTCGTGCGCTTCAACAACCTTCTCTCGGTCGTCCGGAGCTCGCTCAAGAGTCTTCGCAAGGCGATCCAAGGTCTCGTCGTCATGTCGGCCGAACTCGAGAACGTGAGTTTGTCGCTGTTTTACGGGAAAATTCCGGCCATGTGGATCGCCAAGTCGTACCCTTCGCTCAAGCCCCTCCCGAGCTACGTGAGCGACTTGCTCGAGCGCATAACGTTCTTTGCTGACTGGCTTAACGACAAGCCGCCGCCGATCTTTTGGATCTCGGGCTTCTTCTTTACGCAGGCCTTTCTGACGGGCGCCAACCAAAACTTTGCCCGCAAATATACCATCCCGATCGGTATGATTCCCGTTATTTGAAAAGCGGCTCGTATGCTGGAGGTGCTAGATCAAATCACGTTTGACCACGAGCCAATGCCACGCACCGACTATGTGACGGGCCCCACGGTGCGTGCGTCATTCGTTTTGCAGACAGATTGTTCTAGAGACATGAACTAGGACGGCGTGTACGTCCGCGGTCTCTTCCTCGAGGGCTGTCGCTGGAACAAGGTCGAGTCGCGCCTCACCGAGTCGCTGCCCAAGGTGCTCTTCACGCCCGGTCCTGTGCTGTGGTTTCGACCGACAAAGAAGTCGGACCTCGTCATTCGCAAGTCGTACAATTGCCCCGTGTATAAAACTAGGTACGCACGCCAAGAAAGTACATGGGCGGATGATGTGTATTGATAGTGAGCGCCGGGGCACCCTCTCGACGACGGGGCACTCGACCAACTTTATTTGCTTCATTCGGCTTCCGTCGAACCTCCCCGAGGCCCATTGGGTAGCCCGTGGCGTTGCCATGCTCAGTCAACTCGACGACTAGACGTGCGAGCACGAGAGAAGCTACCGTTAATATTCAATAATATTCCATGTCCACGACGAAAGGGCATGCCTCATATGACCAAGGGGATACGTACGAACACAGCCACGTGGGCACCGGCGCTAGTAGTTGAAGATAGGGTAATGCTTCTGATATAATTGTGGTTTATTTCTGTTTGGATAAGGTTGAGCTATAAGTTTTGGTCTTGGGGTCGGATCAGTCCATGCATTCTCGCGCCAGATATTCTCGAGACCGCACGCGTTGCGCCCGCGGATGTTTGGCTCGCCAATCACTGATGGGCGTCGAAGCAGCACGCGCTCTCATTGGTGCACTTTTGTTGCACGCGCCAGCGCATTGCCCAATCACAAGCGAATATTTCGGTGTGCTCGCTTTGGATTGGTGCAGCCCGTTTGATTCGCAACTCGAAAGTGCACACTGTGCTGGTCCGGATACCGACGCGTTATAACACGCCAGTGCATTGACCGCACGACCGGCCGAGAACCCGCCTCATGGAGCTCTGCTGCGACGAGGAGCTCGTATCCATCGAGGTGCGCCACCGACAGCGATTCCCTCTTGTGTGCTACAGGTTCCGGCATCGTGCTGGTGTAGACCTCTGTGTACTTGCCGCTCGACGACGCCGCTTTGGACCTCGCCGACGACTGGTACACCACGATGCTGCACCAAGAGCGTCTGCGCGTCGCGTTCAACCCAAGCTTTCACTACGTACAGGTGCAAACCCACTTAACACTTTGTCATTCTAGATGATTCTGCTAGACGCGCCGCGTCCTCGTGGACTGGACCTGTGACGTCGGCGACGCGCTGCACCTCGAAAAGTGGATTGTGCATACGGCCGTCATGTACCTCGACCGCCTTCTCAGCGTCGGTCCATTTCGCTGCGCTTATTGCATGAACCAATAAGGTTCTTATATGTGTAGGAAGGCGAGAAGCCGCTCCAAACCGAGCTCCAACTCTACTGCCTCTGCAGTTTGTTTATTGCCGCCAAGACATTTGCGCTCGACAGTGACATTCCGTCGCTACACGATATGCACGCGTACGCCAACGGCCTCTACTCGACGCACGACATTATGCGCTACGAAGGCCGCCTCTTGCAAGCGTCTGCGCCCACCGATGTCTATGAGAATAAGAACTCATGGCATATAGGCTGCGCTGGTCGCTCACGGCGATGCACCCGCTGTCGTTTGTGCGCTTTTACGTGGCGTCCGCGCCGCTCTTTCCTGACGATACGATCCACCACCTGCGTCTGGGCGATCCGTCCGAGAACGCCGAGCTCCTCGACCGCTACAGTGCGCTTGTCGAATCCCTCGCCGACCTCTGCCTCTCCGAGTATGCCTTCCTCGAGTACCTCCCGTCGATCGTCGCCACGGCCATTTTGGCCGTCGGGCGGCGCATCCTCAACATCACGTAGTCGCGTCTACCTCGTGGTCGACGCATTCAATATGCTCGAGTAGGCCCATCTGGCGAAACGAGATGGAAGCGCTGACGGGGTACGCGGTGCACGACATGGAGGCGTGCTACCATCACGTGTACCGGCAGTACGAAATGCAAAGTCAGAAGCCGGGTCTGGCCGAGACGTCGCCGGCCGCAGTCTCGGACCTCTAGCCACCATGTCGCCATTACGTAGGACAAAACTGTACATCCAAAAAAGCTACACACAGCACTACCGACGCCTACTATTTATCGTCGACATTTAAGCATAATCATCATCCTACTACCCAAAAGCATCGTCTTGGCTTTTTGTATTACTAGGCCCAGTGCAAGTCGCGGTCCGAGTCGCCAATCTCGCCGCCCTTGATGTTCTTGGAGAGGTCCTTGACGTCGTAGTGCCCGACGCCCGGGGTGTTGGTCTTGGGCACCAAGAACGCGCCCCGGGGTGTCTGCGCGCGAGAAATGAGGCCGCCTTTGGTCGAAAACGAGCTTGGAAACGTGTTGGAGAAGGCGTTTGTGTTGGCCGCGTTGGCCCGGCGCGCGTCCGATGGCGTCGCCGGCGTCGTCGTCGGCGTCTTGCGCACCCCGCTCGCCCCCGGCTTGCCCGGGAACGCAGGCCGCGGCTTCTTGAACGCCATGCGGTCGATCGAGCACGTGGACGTGAGTGAGCAGACCGAGGCGGCCGATGACATGGGCTTGGTCGGAATGCGCGACGACGGCTTGGCGGGGGCCGGCTGGTACGGGTGCATATGGCGGGCGTACGAGCCGGTCGAGCGCGCCGACGTCGACGACGAGTTGGAGACGACGGACGCAGGCCCCTTCTTGCGCGGCCCGGGGGTCTTGGCGCTGTCCATCTTGCGCAGCATCTCTTGTGTGAGCGTGTTGGGCGATGCGTGCGCGTCGGGCGCGGCCTTGCCCATCGTCGCCCGCACGTTGGAGAGCTGGCTCGAGTACTGGCCAATGCGCTCGACGATCTCATCGAGCTCCTTCTTCTTCTTGTAGAACGCCTCTTGGAGGCTCTTGAGGGTTTCTTCGAGTCGAGCTTCCTTCTCCAAAAGACTCGCCGCGTCGGGGACGGCCGACGGGCGCATCGGCGGCAACGATGACGGGTACGACGTGGTCGACTCGGCGTCCTTCTGGCGGCGACGCACGCTGTGGACAGAGCCATCGTCGTTGTAGATGACGGGCACAGGCAGGTTGAACGTGTCGACGGTGCGTTGTCGCTCGCCCGCTTGGTTGCCCTGTCGCGATGCGCATGAGACATTCAGGACCATCTGCGAGAAGCTTGCCGTACCTCCATAACGCCCATCGCATCATCGGGCATCTCGTGTGCATGGCGATCGCTGCTGGCCGCGCGGAAGCGCATCGTGAGCGGGAACGTCGAGTTGGCCATGATTGAGTGGAGCTCGCGAAAGTCGACGCCGGCGAGCGCGACGCCGCCGCAGCTCACGACTTCCATGCCCACAACCAGTCGTCGGTAGCAGTCCAAGCTCTTCTTCTTCGTTGCGACCACGTACCGGTCGCCCATGGGTTTGATCGTAATGCCAAGCGGGTTGCTGTAAAAGACGATCTGAAATGCGACCGACGGGTCGATGGCGGGCGGCGGCAGTGGCACCTTGGCCGCCTTGTCCGTGTACACGATGTCGTACATCTGATCGGGCTCGAGGGCGCGGATCGCCGAGTCGTTGAGCGCGACGAAGCGCGCCGTCTTGTTGTTGCGGATCGCGTTGAAGACGGGCACCTCGGCCTCGGGGTGCATCGTGCTGAGCACGTTGGCCATGGCCGCAATGACGTCGCTGACCTTCATGCCCGCGCGCACCGTGAAGCGCTGGTAGTGGCCTGCGATGAAGAAGAGGACGCTGATCTGGTCGCCGACCGAGAGCGCGGCCATGCGGTCTTCCATGCTGCTGCTGCTGCTTGTTGCGTCCGACTGGCAACTTGGATTCCGTCGAACGCCCAGCTCACGATAATTTTTTGCACCAGCCAGTCGTATTTTTTACATCCATTCGGCTCCTCCTTACAAAAGCCAAGTAATTCGACCCGGTTGGTTTTGTATTTTGCTGCGGAATAAAAAGCAGGCGGTGGCCACACGGGCGCTGATTGGTCGGTTGCGCCGGCCTATTTTTGGCCCGCTCGAAGATCGCAAGATCAAGTCGAGGGCGTCAACGAGCTCGCTCGTACTACGATGATAAAGACATATACTATGTATAGGGTTTGGGTGTTGGTGCAAACGCGACGAGGTACCCTTCCGGTTCAGCTCTTGGACGACTTGGTCTCTCGGAGGGTTGGCTGCTTCTGCAAGGTACAGTATTTTGAAACGAATCGGTGGCGAATCTCGTGTGAAACCAACGCCGACGCGGGGATCGAGAGGCTTTCCTATGAGGTTTCATTGGAGCCTGGACATGGGCAGGGACCTGGGTGCATATTGGGAGATGTTCTCTTGGGTGGAGGTGATTGCTTGCATGCCAATAAGAACCGACTCGGGAAATAAGAAGACGACGACGAGTGCCGAGGCAACAACGATGTTTCGGATACTACTGCGCATTGAATGCCGACACACGAGATCAGAGAGTGGCTGCAGTGGTTGTAGAAGTAGCTGACGGCAAACTTGGGTGCGAAACTCAAACCCACGTCCGAGGGTATGGACCTAGTACACTTGATACGGTGCGACGAGGTTGTGTGCACCGAAAGCCACGATAGAACCAGTATGCATGCCTGGCGATCCATATCAAGAGCGTCATGGATGGTTTCAGCAATGAAATTGTAACTGCAAGCAAAGCATGGCCCCGCAGCCGACGTGCGCACCCAGCGACGACGAGACCATCCGTGCGGCGTTTGCTGCTTTTGACGCCGACGGGAGCGGTTCGATTGACGCGTCTGAGCTCCTCGAGCTTGTCGAGAGCCTTGGTGGGATCCTGTCGCCCGACGAATTTCAAGCCGCTTTGAAGCTACTGGACAAAGACGGCAACGGCGTCATCTCTTACGTACACTGACCTTGGCTTGAATGACGTGGCAGATGCGTAGCATAGGACGAGTTTGCAGCGTGGTGGCAGCAGGCGGGTGATGATCTGGACGGCGACGGCGCGACGGGCGAGCTCGAGAAGGCGCTGAGTCGGCTCAAGGAGCTTGGGCAGCAGCGCTACCATGTGGACATCCACACGGCGTGTTGGAAAGGCGACGTCGCGGTCGTCGAGCGGCTCTTGGAGCACGACGTTGTCAATGACCGCGATGCGACCGAGTTTGGCGTGCGTCCATCTGAGCGATGACAATATTCTCCCCATGAACCATAGGACATGAATACGCCGCTGCACTATGCCGCGTACCAAGGGCATCTCACGCTTTGCCGTCTCTTGGTAGGAAGCGACTCATGCGAGGGCGACGGCAAGCACATGTAGATCGAGAAGAAGGCCAAAATCAATACGACCAACGCAGTAGGGTGCACTGCACTCTTCTTTGCATCTCAGCAAGAACACACGTCTGTTGTCAAATACCTTCTCGAGGTAGCCTCGGGCACTGCTACGTTGTCCGACCTCATGCGTAGCAAGGCGCAGACGCCAAGCTGCGCGAATCCGAGGTATGGCTTGTCAACCAGAAAGATATGATCCTACACTTGAGCGAGTAGCATCTGCTGAGTGCCGTCGACGTGACGTCGTCCATGGCGGTTCTCGATACGTTTCGAGCCATCGCTGGCGACAGTAGGCTCATTCCTCAAGCTTGCAGACAGCGTCATGATGTGCTAGAGCCGTCGCCGCCACCACGCGTCGACGCAAAGCTCATCACTGCCACGTCCATCACGATTACGTGGTCGCGGATGCGTCGAACGATGTGGTGCTGATGGCTCGTACTTAGGACGGCCGCAAGTGCCAAGCTTAACGAGTCGCTGCCGCTTTCCGGCTTCAAGATCAAAGCGACGGCGCCTGGCAAGAAGACGTGCTTGCAACTCGCGGGGACAAATCCGCTCCAAGCGACCTTGGTCAAGCTCACACCCGAAACGACGTACTCGATTCAAGTCGCTGCCGTGAGCCTCCACGGGGCGAGCGAGTACGGACCTCCTCTGCTCGAGACGACGCTGGCAGGTGGGCTGAACGAGCAAGTGTGTTGTTCGATCGAGAAGCGCTCCCATGGTAGGACCTGCCGTAGCACCAGGACGGGCGACGCCTCGTGGCAACACTGCAACAATACGCAATCAAAGTACGATACGACCCGAGGCAAGCGTCCCCAAGCCGATCGTCGACCCCAGCGACGTGACGACAGATCCTTCTTGCGACGAGATACCACGAGACGAAGCTTACGGCATGTAGAGACGCCAAGATGACACTAAGGACACCGGTTTGTACGACCGAGAGTTGACCACGAGGTCGTCGCTCGTCTTTACTCTATGTCACCAGTGATGTACTACTGACTGCATGCCCCACTGTATAATCTGACGGCCGTGCGAAGGCCCGCGAATGTGTCGCCGCACCACCAGTCGCATGGATCTCTCCTGGAGATTCGCCACGTCTTCCCAAGGCCAGAACTTATGGTCTTCGTCTTCCTCAGCATTTTGGCACAGCACATGTCGACCACGAAGTGAATGTTCGGTCCTCGCATTCCTTGGTCGTCGTCCTGTGGATTATGGGGTAGACGCTCAAACTCACCTTGCATTTGCCCGAGGTGGCGTCACGACCCGAACATGCATATAAATATGGGGCGTGCAGACACTTGGCAAAGCAACGACACACACTTTACATCAAGAAGGGAAGAGAGGACAAGACTAGAGAAGGTAGCGCGTCGGGAGCGACCCGTGGGCTGCAGCACCGCCGAGGCGGTCCTTGCAGTTGAGCACCATAAAGCCGCCAGCAAACTCCGAGTAGCGCGACCAGATGACCGACTCGTCGACGATGCTCAAGATCGAGCCAAAGTGGTGGTAGTGGTCGGGAATCAGCGCACAACGGCAGCGTGAGAGGTCGTTGCAGTGGCCGCGCCGCTTCATGGGCACCCACACGGCGAACGCACTAGCTCCACATGTGAGTACACGTCGGCCGCACTTCCTCGTACTGCTCGAGAAAGTCGGACTCAAAGACGCAGCCGTCGTCGCATTCGACGTAGAGGCCCACGACGCAATAGTCCATGAACCGAAGCACCGCACGTCCTTCGACGATCGACGCTTCGAGGGCCGGCGCGACGCCATTAGCCGCAAGCACCCGCGGCTCCATGCGAAGCATGGCATGCGCCATCGGGTGGCGAGCCACCTACACGCCAGGGACATCAAAAAGACCGAAGAGGATTATGTCGGGACATACCGCCGCCCGCTTGGAGCCATCCTTGTAGTGTACTTGGATGGCCGCAGCGTCAATGTGCACATGCGACGACGAGAGGTTCTGGACGATGATGCGGAGCTGGACGTACGTCTTGGCGCCGATCGCGAGCGTCTTGCAGTCGGCACGATGCCCGAGCGTGAGCCTACGCACAGGATACATGAACGTTTCCGCCTATGACACTTGGCTCTACCAGGTCTCGACGCCGCCGTTGTAGCTGTGCCCCCACGTCGGTTTGTCCTAACCAACAAACGAGGCCATGAGCGCGGGCGTCGAATTGGCAAGCACACGTACAGCCGTCGAGTAGAGGCCGTGAGGCTTCTGCTCCGAGATGTGCAAATGCCGGTACAGGCCAAAGTACGAGTGCACGCCATAGCGGTGCAGCTTCATCATGCGCGGAGGCAGCTGCCAACGGCGAAGGACCAGCGGCAACCAAAGGCGGTCCGAGCGGCAAATGTCGCGCCACTCCTTGGAGAGCTGCCTACGCTACATGAGCTGTGGTTGTGAGCGCACGACATGCAGCGTACATCGTCGTAAGGATCGACGCGGGCGTGAGGTAGCCAAAGACCATGAGGATCTACCGTGCCACTTGAGCATCATGAAACGAGGCAGCGTCATGGCGTCGTACCAGCTCCTCGCTCATGGTGACGAGGACCGGCGTGTACGCGGCCGACGGCGCGCTGCGTGGCAGCTGCACGCTGCGTGAGCTCTCGGCGACTTGGCTCGCCATGCTTCAACAGTGCAAAGATCGCAGCTTCGAGGTGCGCCAGGTAATGGCGATGGCCGAGCTGTGCGTCGGCCGCCCACGTCGCTAGCTCGCGTGTGATTCGCTGAAAATATTTCATCCAATCAGTAACGCGCAAGGAATGGGGCCAATCAGAAGCAGCTGGTACGCGCGCGCCGCGTGCGATTGGGTGAAAAGCAAAGTTCAACGCGACATCCCACGCCGTCAGAGACTGCCAGCTCATGCATGGGCCTAACAGTGCTTGGATTGGGCTGCGACGCATGAGAATAGTTCTTCACGCTACTTGGACGGTGCTTGGACGCGTAGCGATTGGCTCTTCTTAATGTTCGATACCGAGTAGCCGCTTGCAAAGGGCCGTCAAGATTCGCGGCCCCGCTTCTCTTTCTGCGAACCAGTACATGTCGTCCCACGAGCTCCCAAACCCCATTTGGCTCGCCAAACTCAAACTCAAACGAAGCTTCTACCGATATGCTGTCAACTTGTTGACATAAATCGGCACAGCGCCAATCCTTGAATCTCTGAATTAGAAATCCCTTAATCAGAAATTGTCTGCAGAAGTTGCAACAACCCCACCCCTTTCGACCTGGACGAGTGACAATGACGTGCATGTCTTGGCTGCCTTCCCACACTATTTCATACCATGTCCTTAGTCGTCACGCTGGTTGCCCGTCTCTGATTCTGTTGCTGCCGACTCGGGTGCGCTGGATCCCGAAGTTGGATTTGTGCGCCGGCGTTGGATGCCCCGCGTGGCGGAACTGAGGTGGTCGGTGCTTCTTAGCTTGGCCGTTTGGATCTTGGATGTTTGGTCGGCTTTGAGACGCGCCTATGCACGTCGTATGAAGGTTGCCGGACTCAAAGAAGCGACAACCTCGTCGTCGCGCTTGCGCTGCTGCTCTCGAAGGCGTGTTAGGCGGCGTTGCTCGAGGTCATTCTAACACGCCTTGCATGCATACGGCAGCACCGTGGTGGACTCGTAGTACCTCGAGCTGCTTCATGCGTTCCAAGCGCTGGACCTTGTCGGCGTCGGTCTTTGCTTGGCGAGCGCGGAGCTCTATGTCGGCAGCTGCCTCCTTCTTGGCCTTGGCCGCGGCGACAGCTATCACGTAGTGTTGGTGCATCGCTGTCGTCTCCCATACATACCAAGACGCCGCCGCTTGTTGGTGTCCTGAAGTGTTTGCGCAAACTGCACTTGCTTTTGGCGGGCGACGCTCCGGGGGACCGGGTCCTTTGGCGGCTTTGTGCGCGGCGTCGACAAGTGAAACTCGGCCGGCACCGTCGTCACCGAGAGCCGTGTGGTCGTGACGACGATCGGAACGTCGTGGCTGTCGTCCTGACCCGACCACTCGCCGAGGCCAATTGTGCCGGGCAGCGACAGTGTGCGGTGCGTCGACTGCAGTTGCAGCTTGGGCGGCGCCGCAATGGCCGCCTCGACGACCGACGCAAAGGTCGACGTGCGCCGGCCGCGATCGTCCATCATGCGCACCGAGTGTCGCGCGTACCACGCCTGTCCGACATTGCCGTTTGACGAACGTATGGGAACGGTAGACGCAGCACCTTGGGCTCTTTGCCAAACGACGAGCCGGCGTGAATCGCTCTGGCGGCCTTGGAGAAGGCGTCCGAGCCCTGGAACGAGACCGCCTGACGCCGCGTCGAGCGGAACATGGCGACGTGACGCCAGCGCTGGAGCCCCGAGAGGATGTTGTTGCGCGTAATCTTGTAGGCTGGGACGGTAAAATAATGAAAAATCGTGGCGCGGCGCCAAAAGCTACACACGTCTAATATGACGTGGCACCACCTGGACGCGAGGCGTACCGGACAATGTTGTACACAAGGGAAAAGGTATAGAGAAACCGCTGGAGGCGCTGGCGCAACCGCTCCTTGTGCTGTGCGGCGGCCATCTCGGCGTGCCGCGCGCGCACCAAGAGGAACGCAGACCGCCAGCGCTGCTGGATCTTGATCGACGCGCGGATCTGGTCGTACACGAGCGACGGGTCCGTTCCCGGGTGCGCGCGCATAAATTTGTTGAATGTCCGGAGACCGAGAATCGTGTTCGCCTGCATCGAAATGAGACCTCGTGTCGTACTCTTAGGACGACCATGGTCGACTTGAAGACAACATAATGCGCGAGACGCCGCACGCGACGGTGCCGCACGACACGCTGGATGATGCGGGCCGCCCGGTCTGCAATGCAGCGTCGAAAGACTACTAAATCAAAAGTCTTCCCTGGAAACCGTATGACACTAACGTACATCGCCCAAAGAACCCGCGCAGACAGCGTTGAATCGTAACTGCACTGCCGTGCACAAGGCGTGCAAACATGTCCTTGGCGTGCGCGCAGCGCAGTTGGATGAGCTGCACCATGTCGTCGGCGTCGGCCATCTACGCAGCTGGTCACGATAGTGGGTGTCATCTTGGTGACCTCGTCTTGGAAAATGTGCATCGTGGCATCGATGCGCGCCAAACTTGTCTTGATCGCGTGCTAACATCGGAATGAGCCGCGGTTGCATGCGCCGAGCGGACGCACAAGCGACGAGGCGAACGCGTCAGCGATGGCCGCCATGTTGTGGCAGTCGTCGACGTCGAGCACCACGTCGGGGATCGCGTGGCGCTTGTGTAGCGTCGTCATGGGCACAACGCTAGCCACTGCGCATAAGCAAGCATTTCATGGGTGCCACATAGTCGTACGTCGCTGCAGGCAGCGGTTGCCGCTTGGGAAGCGGACGCGGTGATGGCATACTGTGCAAGTTCAACGTAGGAAGCACCACTGGCTCGCACGGCGGCGACTCGTCCCGGGGGGGCGACGGCGGCGGCGGGATGAGCGGCAAGAGCATCTCTCGGAGTTTCGTTTTTGGCGCCAAGCGACGCGCCATTCTGAAAACGGCCAAATGGACCTGCTGCCCGAGGAGCCGCACCGGCGCGAAGCCAACCTCTTGAGCATCGAGGACATTCGCTCCGAGGTACCATACAATGAATGGGCTAGGAATGATACTCCCCGAGGGTCTGCTAGATGATGCGGTATGGCATTCCTGCGCACGAGAGCGTCCCGAGCACGCTCGTGATTCTTCAGCGCAAGTTTGACGACGAGTTCAACACGCAAATGACTGCGTACGCCAAGATCATGGAGCGCTATCGACGCAAGAAGAACAAGAACGAGATGGCGGCGCGCGCCGAGCGGATTGTGGCCGAGGACTCGGCCGCGCTCGCTGCCAACCCAAAGATGCGCATCCTTGTCGACCAGGTACTCGACCGACAACAGTCTTGGCTACTCTACTCGCTGAATAGGTGCTCGCCCACGAGACGAACGCGAGTCTCACGGTGCGCGGCATCGATGACGCCACGTGCCGCGCTTTTCTGCACGCGATGGAAGCCAACAAGTCGGTGTTGACTCTCGACTTGTCCAACAACGAGCTCGGCGAGAGTGTGGCTGAGGCCGTCGCGGGGCTCCTTCGGCACAACCGGTCACTGCAGACACTCGACTTGGGAGCCAACCACTTTAACGCGAGTTCACTTCTCGTGATCGGCCCGGCGCTTGCCGCCAACAAGGTGCTTTCGTCCATCAGTTTCGAGTCCAACCCGCTCACGAGCCACAGTACGACATATCCTCCATCTATAGTGCACGATGAAATAACGTCATGGACTAGACAATGCCGTGGACCTCTCGGGCTTTGAAGTGCTCTGCTCCAACGTCTTTAGCAACACGACGACGTTGCGGTCGGTCAACTTTTTTCGTTGTGGGCTCAATGTCGAGGCCGGTCGGATGCTCTCCAAGGCGCTCCTCTTCAACGAGTCGGTGATTGCGCTCGGTATGGAATTCATATATTGTGAAAGACAATATACCATACTTTCATGGCTTTATCCACTAGACATTGGCTGCAACGCCATGGCTGACAAGGAACTCGAAGTCATTGCGATACAGCTCGAAGAGAATCGGCTTGTCCACGACAAGATGCAAGCCAAGGTTTACGCACTCAAGAAGCAGGTCGCGGCCGACGCGGATGCCAAGTACGACGCCAAGTGCGCGCTCGAGAAGGCCGAGACGATCGCCAAATGGCACGACGACAACGCCGCCGCGCGCCACGCCCAGTACGAGCGCGACGCGATTGAGGCCGCGCGGCACAAGTGCGAAGAACACGCGCGCATCCAAAAGCAAATCGCCGAGAAGGAGGCTGCGCGCAAGCTCAAGGAGGACGAAGCGCGCTTGAAAGCCGAAGCCAAAGCCAAAAAGAAGAAAAAGTAGTCACCATTGCGATATACGAGCACAAGAAATGCATAATTTGTTCTTCGAATGGTATCGCGGACGTTGCACTGGCCCACGCCATCCAAGTGTTAGGGTAGCGAGCGACCTGGTGCCGGGTTGGAGACCTCCAAGGCTACCTGAATCTCACTCGCCAAACGAGTAATCTTCAACGCACGATGTTGGCTGTCAAGTCAACGACTGTTTCCTACAGTCCCTTCACTCCATATAGTATCGGGAAGCGCCACGTGAAGGAGCCTCTCAATGCCCTCGATCTACTTGCTTGCTCGGCTGCATGCCATGGAAACTGGGCTATATCGACAATCACGACGTCGTCAAAGGGCCTTGCATCCACGGTTGGCGTCCGAGTCCTTCGATGCCAAGCACAACTTCGAACACGCCAGTTTGTATACGGAGAGGCTTGGTCAATTGAATGCTTACAAGACGTTGGGGATGTCCATTTCCTTGAGCGAGACGTGGTAGCCCGTGTAGAGCGGGTGCGACTCGTCCATTTCTTCGTCCGTATCGAGGAAGCCCGGCATCATGACGGTCGCCGTCGACTCGATGCTTGCCTGGATGTGCACGATGCCTTGGCTCGCAAGCTCGATTGGCTCCTTGTAGATGTGGATGTTGAACGACTGGTTCTTCCACAAGAAGCAGATGCGCTTCTGCTTGATGATGCGGCGGCTCGGGTCGGCGCGGTGGCGCACCGCATACGTGTACTCGCGCGCCGAGAGCACGCGCTTGAGATGCACCCTACGACAACGATACATTGCCTGAACTTGAAACATTGAAACGTACGGCTCGCCCGTCCCGGCGATCGTGCGGACCGTCGTCATGCCGTAGACTGGAATGCCATACTGCGTGCGGCAGCGGACAAAGACATAGTCGTCCGGGCCATCTATACACGCGGGATCTCAGAGCTTAGTGCATATCCAGAGCCATTTGGTACCGCTCGGGTGGGGCATGAGGTAGACCTTCTCGACTTCGAACTCTTCGCAGTGGACGGGCATGGACGCGGGCGACGGCAGCGAGCGGAGGAGGAACTTCTTACTCGACTTGACCGTCGACGGGAGACCCGTGAGCGTCGCAGCGCAGTTGATGAGACGCTGCATCTTGCTCTCAAAGCCCGTCGAGTTGTCTACATACAAGAGTCGTACAAGCTACCAAGAAGCTCGTATAATACCAAAGACAAAGAGCTTGGGGTGGCCGATCCACGCGTGGCAGATGCGCTCGTCGACTGCGCACGCCTGCTCGATCGTTTCGATGCGCGTGCCGTTGTTGTCAAGCGTGTAAAACTGGGGCGCGCCGTTCGCCGTCGTCACGAGGTGGAACACCGCGTTGTAGCGACTAGACAGAGAATCGTGTCATTTGTCCGAGCAATCGCCGACGTACGTATCGCGGAGCGTGACCGTGTCGAGGTCGTGCTGGAGCTTGAGATCTTCCCACTCCTCCGGGTCCATGTAGGCCGAGCCGTCCATGGCGCCGCGATCGCAGAGGATGACGCACGGCAGCTTGGTGTCCCGTGCCAGTGCCACAAACGTGTCTTCGAGCTGCATCTGCGTCGACAGAATGGCCCACTGGAAGTTAATAATGTCCGTGGGCTTGAGGTCCCTAATGCGTCAAACAGACCATGTGAAAAAGAAGAATGGTGATGCTGGCGTACAAGAAATGGGCGCCGCCCGACTGGAGCAGCGTCGAGGCCTCGGGCACCATGTAGACGCGGAAACCACGCTCTCTAGATAGGGCCATCGTGGTACATGGCGAGCGTGCGCGGCGAAAAGTACCGGAAGTAGGTCGAGAGGCGCTCGAGCGACGTCGTCTTGCCGGCGCACGGGCCGCCCGTGAGCACAAACTTGTAGATCGGGATCGACTCGGTCTCGCCGCGCGTGAGCGAGCTCATCATGGGCACGGTGCCCGACCGGGCGCGGATCGGCGCGGGCTCTTCGGACGTAGCGAACGGGGACTGCTGCGCCATGGCTATGTACAAGGAGCTGGTGTTTTGATGACTAGAAGCTCCTCACTCGCGGGCCACCGTTTCAATTTAGAGTCCCAACGGAAGTTCGAAGCTCATTTCATTGGTCGCCTCGTGTGGAGTTGCCATCGACTGCTTCGAACTTCGCCTGTCGCAGCAACGCTTCAACTTGAATGTCTGAAATTCAATGGCCGCCCCCGAGGCGGCGCGTGCAAAGCTGTGCGTTCCTTGTACATAGGCCGTACACGCCAAGGTTGCGCAGCGTGGAAGTGCTTGTTGAGCACCGACCTCGTCGGCTCCAGTGGTCTCATGTCATTGACAGCCGAACGGTAAAGACTCGACAGCGTAACTATGCAAGAGTGACCCAATAATGCGTGATGGCAAAAACATGCTTGCGATAACGACGAAGACGTGGCGGCCGATAACGCTAATGTACCGATGTTGCTCGTGCCAGAAGAAAGAAGATATCATCGAAGGCGCAAGAGCCTTCGACTGGAAGGGGCGTCGAGAAGTGTCTAGTAAAGTGTCTATGGATGATGCAGTCTTGTCGCGATGAGTTCCGTTTGCTCTGGCGCTCTTCGGTCTTCGGTCGTAGCGTCATTGCAACGACTGGCGACGAACCAGGCTACTGTGCTACGGGGCAAGTGGTGGCTACTTCCCATGACGCTGAGACCATCAAATGCATCAAGCACCAAGTGCAGCGCACGAAGGCCCACCGACGTTGTCCGGTACTTGTATCTGCCAACGTAGCCAGCCAAGGATGAATGATGTGGACGAGGTTACATGGACTGGCGTCATTTGTTCTATCCCACTCCGACGAGCTCACGTCAAGAACTTGAGGGCGAAGCAGAGAAGCCGCGACCACTGCACCCGGAACACGACAGCTTTCTCGTCATACGCAGTATGGCCAAGTCGTTGACCTTGTCACAGTGGCGGTTTGGATAAACCGGTTGGCCAATGCACGACGAGGCGCAAGCGAAAGCAGTATTCCTTGTGTAGTATATTGAACGCGCTGCCTTGGCGTTCGGGGGCACTTTGGCACTCGGTGACGAGGAAGCAGTCGAAAGGTCATCGATCACTCTGTACAGAGGACTGCTGCGAAAAGATATGTTCACGACACGAGGAGACGCTCTCGTGACCGATAACTTGCTGGACCTTGCTGCAGCCAAGCACGCTATCCAGGCCAAGGTCACTGCACGTGTCCATGCTCGAACGAGCCCAGCCACAAGCATACAACGCATGTTGGGCTTCCAACTGCCACAAGCTTTCTTCACCACGAACAATGATCTGTCCACGTATGCTTCGGCGTGGCATCCGTGCGAGTGTGCAGAGGCAGCAACCGACTGCTTGTCCGTCGTCGTCGTCGCCACGGTCGGTCGCCTTCAAGCTTTGAAGCGTCATGCAATGCTACGACTCGACCAAGTGCGGTTACACACCACGCGCACTTATCCGAGTCGATCGCAACGGGTGTGTGCCCTACGTTGCAGTCTGGGATTGGTCAAAAGTCCATCTATTCTTCGAAATCGAAGCCTATGATTGGTTAAAATGCTGGATGCGAAGTGAAAATAGAAACCTCGATTGACGGCAGTCGTGGCATTTGCAATTTCCCTTCCAACATGTCGGACGTCAACGCTATCGTGATCGAGCCGCTCAAGGCCTTTGCCAAGAACTCGATCCACCTCGTCAAGAAGTGCACCAAGCCCGACCGCAAGGGTACGCCATCCTCATGGCCATGATGCTATAAGGATCATGCTCATGCTGCACGTCTGTAGAGTTCACGCGCATTGCCGGCGCCACGAGCATTGGCTTCCTCATGATGGGCTTCATCGGCTTCTTCGTCAAGCTCGTGCACATCCCGATCAACAACATCCTCGTCGGCGGCAGCGCCTAGATGCACAGCCTTTTCTAGTGTTTCCTTATAGTGGTTAGTAATATATCGAGTCCCTCGATACGACGCACGACCCTCATGGCGACCGTCCTGCGCCCGAAACGGACGCGAACGTTTCGATGGCGTCGGAAGCGACGCAGCGATGGGCGCGCCAGCGCTATGAGCATGGCCATACGGCCACGCTGCAGAGCATGCGCCGCAACGACGCCGGTATCGCCGACCACAACGTGCATGTACGACAGCCTTGAAGCGTGTGGGTAGCGAGGATGCGTGCGACCTGTAGTGCTTTCTTGGCCTGGAGGACCGACGGTCAGCTCGTTCTTGCTGGCAGCAATAACGTCCACACGCGCCTCCTATGTGATAGCTTTCTGCACGGAGAGGCCGAGCAATCCCTGCTGCCAGGTACGCCTCATGCACCATACGATCGGTAGCAAACGTACCCTCGTGGCGCAGCGCGGCAGGTGCTCCCTTCGCCCTTGACGCTGACGCGGTAGACCGGTCTTGGCGCTCGAACCTGACGTGGCTTGGACAGAGCGATCGAATGCGGCGACTTGACGACGCTTCAAGCCTACCTGCGCGGTGGTGCGAGCGCCAAGAGTGTCAACGCAGTACGTACGCACATGAAATACGAGGTGCTAGGACGACATACTGCAGGCGGGCGAGACACTGCTCCACGTGGCGGTGCTCCACGAGCGCTTGCCGCTTGTGCAGCTCCTGCTCGTGCATGGCGCCGAACCCAATGCGCGGAGCTACGTACGATGTTGTACCATGAGCCATGGTCACGCGACGATGCGTAGTCGACACCGCGGGCGCCGTTCTTGAACGCTGTAGGTGACGTCGACGCGTGCTTGGCCACAGCGGCCGGCGCGACGCCACTACATTATGGTAGCGTTCGCCTCTTGGGCGATGCTTGGAGCGATCTGCGTAGCATGCGGCATTGCCAACCTCAAGCTCGTCAAAATGCTACTGCTTGCCGGCGCCGCAGCGAGCGTACGTACATCGTCTACCTTTCTATTTGCTGGACAATGGCGTAGGTGAATGTGGGCAACCACGAGGTATCGAACCGGTGGCCTCCGGATCTCTATGAATGTACTAGCTTTGTCAACCTCCCCTCGTGTGGGCGCTGCGGTACGCTGCCGTTGCTTTCTCATGTGCCAGAAGACAGCATGACACGACTAGCGCGCCGCAGCACCAAGTGGCCATGATGACGCTCTTGATGACGCATGGTGCGTCGGCCATCGACACGCGAGACGTCGATGACAACAATGCGATTGCGCTCGCCGCGCGGCACTACGTTGACCTGCATGAGATGCGGCTGCTACAGCAGATTGTGTCGGCGCTCGTCGACGCGGGCGTCGACGTCCAGCACAAGAATGGATGCGGCTGGACTGCGTACGACGAAGCACCTACAGCCGCGATCCAAGTCATGCTTCAAAGTCGCTTTGGCGCGCATTCGGGACGCGTCCAAGACCCTCTAGGCGCTTTGCAGATCGACAACGTCGAGACACAGCGCGCCGAAGGCCAGCCCTGGCTCCGGCGTCCCATTCGCCACCGCCGATCGACCCCCGCTGCGTAACCAGTACTTCAAGCAACTGGACTCTTGTGATGGAAACCAAGCACGAAGCTTCTGCATAAACTTTTAGTCGTCCAGTTTTGGCATAGCAGTCGGCAGCACAGCGGAAAGCTGCGCTCTTCTAGTCGCCAGCATCGACTAAAACAATATCGCACGCTGCGTCGAACGCAGTGCACCAAGCCGTAAGCCCCAGAAGTACATCGTATGTAGAAGACAAACTGTACTATTATATAGACATACGAGTATCATCGAAGGCGTCTGTTCGTTTACACGGTGTGCTTGTCATCGTCGACAAGGATATGCTCGTCGTCGCCTTCGTTGGCAATCTCGAGCGCCTTCTCCCAGCCGTCCTTGCGGAACTCGCCCTCGAGCTTGGCCATGACGACGGCTGCGAGGCAGTTGCCAAAGACGTTGGTGAACGTGCGCGCCATGTCCATGAGCCAATCGGCGGCCAAGATGAGCGTCACGGGCCAGTTCGGGATGCTAAACTGGTCGACGGTCGACGCGAGGACAATGATACTCGCCGAGCGGACGCCCGCGACACCCTTGGACGAGATCATGAGCATGAGCACCATGACGATTTGCTCGCCGATCGTCTTGTCAATGTGCGTGGCTTGGGCGCAAAACACCGCCGCAAGCGAGAGGTACAAGGTCGACCCGTCGAGGTTGAACGAGTAGCCAAAGGGGACAACGAACGCCGAAATGTGGGGCGACACACCGTACGCTGCGAGCGCCTCAAACACTTTGGGCAGCGCGGCTTCCGAGGTCGCGGTTGTGTACGCAATCACGAGCGGCTCGCGCATCGCGGTGAGGAATTCGATCGGGTTGATCTTGAAGAAGGCAAAAATGGCGCCAAAAATGACAAGGATAAAGATGACCAAGGTCACATACAAGGTGACGACGAGCGCGCCGAGGGCACTGAGCGCACTCACGCCGTTGGCGCCGATCGCATTCGCGACCGCAAAGCAGACGCCGAGCGGCGCGGTCCAGATGACAATGTCGACAAACTTGAACATCATCTCCATGACCGCAGTCGCCAGTTCGAGAAGCACGCGCTTGTGGTGCTCGGCCGTCATGGCGGTCGCGACACCGACGAGGATCGACGCCACGAGCACTTGGAGGAGCTCCGAGCTGCCCGAGCCGCCCATCATTTCACCCCACGTCTTGGGCGTCAAATGGTTGATCCAGAGCGCAAATGTAAACGAGTCGGAGGGCTTGCCGGTGTAGTTTTTGCCTTGCTGGATCGACGACCCGGGGCTCGCAATGTTGACCGCAAGGAGGCCAATGATGAGCGCGAGCGTCGTCACAACCTCAAAGTAGATGAACGACTTGAGCGAGAGGCGGCCGAGCGCTTTGAGGTCGCCATTGCCGGCGATACCGACAACGAGCGACGAAAAGACGAGCGGGAACACGATGAACTGGATCGGCCGGAGGAAGATTTGGGCCATGGGCGCGGCCGACTTGGAAAAGGACGGTGCGACTTCACCAAGAATGATGCCGAGAATCGTCCCGAGCACGATCCAAAACGTGAGCGACGAGAGGATGCGGCGAGCGATCGACTTGGGCGGACGCGCGATCGGCGTGGCGCCGTCCACCGGGGTCTGCACCGTAGCGTACGCGTCGACTGCCATCTTGGGAGCGACTTGACAAATGAAAAAGATTGGGAGAAGAGACTTTATTGAAGGCGACCTCGCCACCACGCAAAGGACCGGATCAGATGTCCGTCGCCATGTGGTGGTAACCAGGTGCTGGGTGCGAGTTACGCAAGCATGGACCGTCCGCTGGCGCGTGTCACGCTGCCGCACCTAAGATGCACCTGGCGTTCCGTGACCAGTCTACATTCCATAGTCCAGGTGAATGTGCGGCTAGGAACGTGAAAGAAGCACATCGATTGTGTAGAGATCACCTCCGTGATGGCGCGCTGCGTCTCTCGACTTCAGACGGATTGACAATGACGTTGCCGATCTTGCGTGCTGACGTGACGACAGCAGAGGTCCGAGTGACAGAGTTGGACGCGGATCATGTATGGTTTGTAAAAAGGCCACCTGCCCAGCGTCTTGTTGTTGAAGCCGCCAAACCAGACGCTTGATCCTGCAGGTCCTTGCCACGAAGAAGCCCCGACGAAGAACGTACGCCACAGTACAATAATGTAATGCACTGCTGCTTCAACGTCTCGTGCAGCAAGCTCGAGTCGGTGGTAGCTGTACCGCTTATACCGACGGCAACGATGCCACAGATGCCCAGTGCTTCAAGCCGTCAACGGGGCAACATGGGTGAGGGTCAATTTGTATGGCTCTCTGCAGCGCCATCCACCACAGCCATCGAGGCACCACCTCGTTGCATGTAAGCACAAAACGGGACCCAACAGCGAGAAGACAACGACGCTGGCTCGGAGCATAGCCGCGACGCAGCACCGAGTGATCAGATTGACGAAGCCGCCTGTCGCGCCAGTAGACCCGATCGCTCGACGCACGCATGTATCGTCGTCGGCCGCCACCGCGCGCAGCAGCCAAGTAGATGGACGCTCCATGTCGTGTAGCAGCAGCACGTACTGTAGTGAGCCCACGCATTGGGCGATCCAAACGCCGTCGCTGCGTCGTTCTGCCACGCGTCCTCAGACGGTTATGGCTCATTGGAAACGAAGCAAGATCGCGTCGGTTCATATCTGCAACCAGCCAGAATGGCCGAGGCGAATGCGACCACCGCGGAGAAGACCGAGGCCAAGGCCGAGAAGAGTACAACATCATCGCATATGAATCAGAGCTCAGGAAGAAGCGCTAGATCCATGGCTCCACGCGTACCACAACACGGTGGCCGGCATCAAGGCCTTCTCGCCGTACGTCAGACTTTTATCGCGTTGCTATATACAAGTACTTGCATAGCTGCATCAAGCTCGCGGATGTCTACGGCGACGGCGACTACAAGCTGCTCATTGCCGACGCCGACCGCCGGCTCAAAATGTACAAAGGTCCGGGCGTCGCATGCTGTGTACGTGGCTGCAGCTCTGTTGTAGGCACGACGCTTCTGAGCGAACAAGCCGTCTTGGGCGTGCCTGTTGCGCTCAGCGTCTTCTACTCGGGTGCGACAGTTCAACAATACGTACCACATAACAACGGCTCTAGACGCGACGCGGCCGCGCACGCCATCGATCGCGGTGGCGTCGGGACCTTCGATCTACATTTACCGCAACATGCGACCGTACTACAAGTTTACGCTGCCGTCGCTGGACGTGTCGCCGGACGAAACCAAGCTCTGGGGCCAACTCGCCAAGTGCGAAGTCGACATTGTTGGCGCCGTGCACCAGCTCAACGTCCTTCGGTACCCAACTATCTTCTACTATTCACTTTCTATCCAATCCAACGATTCAACTATCCAGGAGCAACGGTGCGGTACTGACGCAGCGCTCCCGCGGGTTCCTCGCCATCGACGACATGGAGCAACAAGCCGAGTTTGTGTCGCGGTACACTGGATACAACCTATCCAATGGATTGCGTTGCGATACTATCTGCATAGATACATGGACGACCCGCTCATCGAGCACACGTCCGTCACGTGCATGACGACGCTGAGCAAAAACATGGACGAGAAGGATGCGATTGGCTGGTACGTCGCTCGAAACACCACACGATTGCGTGACGCACAGCGCGTAGCCTCGTTGTGGGCACCGAAGCCGGCCAGGTACTCATTTCTTATATTACAATATCCAATGCGGCGCCTAGATCTATGTCCTCGACCAGCAAGGCGCCAACATTACAACAAAGGCGTGTTTGCCGTCGACGCCGGTCGAAATTGTTGTCAACGGGCTCTACGACGTCGAGTATCGGCTGATCGTGTCGTGCCGGAACGGCTCCGTGTACACGGTCAAGGTGCGCCTCTAGGGACCATACAATCTTCAAGTTGATATTCTTTAGAATGGCGAGTTGCTCAAGAGCGTGATCGAGCTCGAGTCGCCTGCGTGCGCGCTCTTGCAGATGGAGAAGAGCATCGTCGTGGCGTGTATGGACCGTAAAGTCTCGTCCTTCCACCTCAAGGTAAGTCGACCTTGGAAGTACAAATGTATCAAGTTGATACAAACCAAATAAAGGGCAAGAAGAACTGGTCCATGACCATGCCTCAAGACGTGGTGGCGATGGAGGCGCTCAACCTCCCCCGCACGAAACACTCGAGAGGCATTTTGATTGCGCTCCGGAAGGGCGAGATCCTGCTCTACAACGAAAAGATCAAAGTCACGTCGTTCCACCTCGACAGCCTCCTCACGGGCATGGTCTTTGGCCAGTTTGGCAGAGAAGAAGCGTCCCTCGTCCTCGTGCACAAGGTATACTATATACCTACCCCTATTTCATTCTATATTGACGACATACTTTCTCTAGTCGGGGGCTCTGACGCTCAAGATCCTACAGCGCAACGCCGATCTTGAAGTACAAGTATCGACTGTACTTGACAGCATACGACTCGTGTAGGGCACGTCGACGTCGGCGGGACCACCCCCCGAGCAAGGTACACTCCTTTTCCAACTGTCCGTATATCGACACACCGACTAGACATTCCACTCAACGTGCCCAAGAAGACAAAGCTCTACGTCGAGCAAACGCAGCGCGAGCGCGACCACGCGATCGAGATGCACCGCCATTTCCAGGTGCCCACCCAACCAAACGCCCTATTCTGACGTCATTTTTGGTAGCGCGACTTGTGCAAGCTTCGTCTCACGACTGTGCGGTCGTATGTCAAGGTCATTCGCGACGGCCAGGTACATCCAAGCCCAAAGGGTCGTCGTGCTTTAGCCGATGTAGGGCCCCGTCTCATATGCGACGGGGGCGTCCATTCGCCTCAACGCCAAAGTCCAAGGTCTCGGCCCCCACTTCAAGATCCAGCTCCAGTTGCAGGTATGACACGCTCTTGCGGTCATAACCCTAACCGCGTGAGAAGAACTCGGGCGCCAAGTTTGCCGCGGATATTCCCATCGCGCTGCATTATGACCATGGACTCTACCGTATTCCGCAGAGTCTGTTGCAAATTCCGCTGCTGTTGCCCGTAAGTTCGTCGCGCAACGTGTGTACTTCTCACAAAAGCGTCGAGTGTAGGGCGTGCAGTACGCGTACGCGATCGACGTCGAGAGCATCTCGGAGACTGGCGCGGCCGACAGCATCTACATCTTTGTTTGCGGCAAAGACAGGTACACGGAAGCACCAGCAGTCGTCGATACACTTTCGTGTCTCTAGCTGTGTGCCGATCGTGTCGGCCGTCGTGACCATGCCGCTCAGCGACGTGCCGTGTGCCATGTACTAGTTCAAGACTGAGAACGACGACAATCACCTTGCATCTTATGCGTGGAGCGTCCCGATTCGGTCGCGGAGCCGCTTGCTAAAGACTGTGAGCAGCAAAAATTCCTTGTTGCGCTCGGCGTCAAGCGCCACCATTTGCCGCTCGAGCGCCGAAATCTCGAGGCCGAGCGGCTCGAGCGCGCGTAACTCGTCCTGCGCCAGCGCCAAGTGGATCTCAGCGTTGGCACGCACGCGCTGCGTCTCGAGGGCCAGAATCTCGGCTTCGAGGCGCGCACAGCGCGCGTGTTTTCCGGGCACTACGCGCTGCACAATGGTCGGCGTCGCAACGACGGGCTTGTACTCGGGCTTGGTCGCATCGTGTGTGTTTAGGTACTGCGCATGCAGGATCGGGTTGAACGCGACGAGGTGGGCGAGCGCCTCGTCACGGCCTTCCAAGACCGTCTCGAGCGCCACCTGCATCTCGTTGCGCTGCTTGTTGTACGAGAGCGCGACCGTCATGTCTTGCTTGTTGACCTCGAGCCGCACTTGATTCGCGAGCACCTTGATCTTCTCCTCGAGCGAAATCACTTCGGCGTTCGCCGCGTTGTACTTGTCGAGCATTGCACTCTTCATCGAGTCCGAGCCAATGTGCGGCAGCGTGTCGGGATCGCTTGCGGCTAATGGCGCATCGGCGGTCGGTGACGTTAAAGACACTGGTAACGTTGGTGGGACCAAAGAGGCGGGTGGAACCAAAGGGGCGGGCGAAGGAGCCACGGGTGCTGGCTGGACAACGCGGGCTGGTGCAGGTGGAGAGGCGACGGGTGTCACAATAGGCTCCTTCTTCTCGACCTTGACAGGCACGTACTTTTCCGTGTCGCGTTGTATGGCAGCGACAAAGTCGCGCGGCCAGTCGAGGACCGCCAAGCACAAGCCGCGCGCCCCTAGGCGTGGCGCGATTGCGGAAGCATCTATCGCCATGAGACATACCGTTCATGGGCAATAGCGCATGCGGCGCGCTCGAAGTACATGGACTCGTAGTGCAGGTCATGCACACGTGCTTGGTGCACGTCTCGCAGTAGAGCTCGAGCTTGCACGCGTGGCAGACGTCGCAGGCTACGCAGCTTGAAGCTCGACGCGCAAGACGCAAGGATGCAGTACCTCTGCTATGGATGACGGCGGCCGGCTCGCTATGGCGGTGCTTCTTACTGTGCTCTTTGCGCTCGCACTTGGCGCAGTAGTACGCGCCGCGACAGGCCAAGCACTTGAGCGTCGCGACCTTGCTGCACACGCTGCAGAGAAACTCGCCGTACTTGCTGGCTAGGATGGCATCGTAGCATCGCCAGCCCAAGTAGACGCATGGACGTACACAGGAGCGCTTCCTGGATGGCGCGGGCTTCGGCGGGCGGCAGCATTGCCTCGCCATGCCGGCTCATCACGGCGATCGAATTGGCCGCGTTTGAACTGTGTCGCATTTAAGTGAATTCCTATTCTAAGTACGCTTTTGGCATCGGACTTAACCGGAGCAAACAACTTGCCAAATTTCACAGGATGCTGCAGACCCTTGTGGAAATCAACGAGAGACCGCATCTCAACGGAGCTGCGATGCTATTATACGACGCAGCAATTGCTCGACTATACGCGCTTCCTCCTTGGTGCTCAACCATTTGGTGTGCCACCGGCGCATCCGCTCTATAGCCCGTTGAGGCTAGTTCTAGTTTTCGTAGTAGTGCAGTAGTTTTGGCAACCTTCTTCCCACCCAGAAGCAACACGTACACTGAGTATTTCACAAAGTTGTAGACACTACATTGTAGCTCAGTCCTGCCGTCCAGCACCACAGCTAACATCGTCGGGTTCAACCCGCAACTTTATCCCTATGGACAATAGCAGAGCAGCGGACGTGACCACGAAACGTGCTGCACCGATAGTATCGAGAAGACTTGGAGTCTTCCTCAACAAGTCCACTCCACCCCCTTGACAAGACGCAGCATTTCGATGGGAACCGTCACCCTCGGACGCCCCTTCGTCATGCGCCCGCGAAGAAAGATCGCATTTCGAAATTCTTCCATGGCCGACGCTCCCCAGTCGACGCCGCCGGCCAAGGACGCCGGCACGTTCAACTGGAACGAGATCCTCCGCGTGCAGAACCTCATCGAGCGGTGCCTCCAGCAGTGCATGTCCCAGGTACGCTGTATCGCAACTCGATCTCGGCCATCGTTTGCGTGTGTAGGCCGACATCATTGCGACGCTCCAGGCAACTACTGATGGCCGCGTCATCGCGACAAGCTCATAGTACGAATACGTAGACGCAAGCCAACGTCGACCCGACGTTTACGCGCACCGTGTGGCAAAAGCTCGAGGAGCAAAACCCGTCGTTTTTTCACGCCTACACGGCGCATTTGCAGCTCAAGGAGCAGATCTTAGCGTTCAACTACCTCGTACGACACGGTTCAGTGCATGTAGAGACTCCAGCGTCTGTAGGTGGCACAGCAGCGCGAGATGACGGAGAAGGGCACCCAGCCGGCGCCCTCCTTTCCGAGCACCACCAACAACAACAACAAGAGCAGCAGCAGCAACCCGCCCCTCTACGAAGACGTGCGCAAGTCCGATATATTTCCAGGCTTCAAGCGCGAGCCGCTGCTGTCGCCGATCAAAACGGACCTCGACACGTGCTCGTTCTTCACCTAGTCGAATAGAGGTCACGTCTTCCTCCACC